>NW_007729368.1:60075-65519 GCF_000696425.1 Galeopterus variegatus | reverse complement strand
TTTTTGTTTTTGTTTTTGTTTTTGGACTGGAATAATGGAACCATTTAATGGAATTCTGATTAACTTTGAAATGAATATTTTGCAAAATCAAACACATTATAACCTGGTGTCCTCTGGATTGTTGGAGATTAATTGCAACTTTAAAAGTCACAAATTTTATGCTTTCTCTGGAATCAGGAGCCAAAATTAAAAGTATTGTCCAGGGCCAGCCAGTTAGCTCAGTTGGTCAGAGTGCAGTGTTGATAATACCAAGGTCAAGTGTTCAGATCCCCATACTGGCCAGCTGCCAAAAAACATAACTAAATAATTAAATTTAAAAAATAAAAGTATCCTCCAGAACTGGAAAGCAAAGGGACACATAATAGGCTAGAAAGTTCTGCTCTAAGTGCTGTCACAGATCAAAGTGAGAGTGACTGCTGATTTTTACAAAATACTCTTATGACTGTTTAGTATCAAAAAGAGGAATACTAACCAGAAACAATAGGAGGGAGCACAAATTGGCTCAGCCTATTCTGTCTGGTTAATCTGTTCATTGTACCCAAAGTAACAGCATTCGATTTCACAAAGATTTATTGAATATTCCACTGGGTATCCAGGATATAAAGAAATCCAATACGGAATGAATTTTATTACTGATTTTATTATTTTGGGTAGGACTTTGAATTGTAGTTGTAAACCAAATAATAACTCAGATAATCTTAATTTTCATTCATTAAGATAAACTAATTTTTCTTTTCAATTTTCTTTTTGCTAACAGGATTTGCTAGTCCGCTTACTGGAATAGCAAATGCTTCTCAAAGCAGCATGCACAATGCCTTGCACATATATATGAATGGAACAATGTCGCAGGTATCAGGATCTGCCAACGATCCAATTTTTCTTCTTCACCATGCATTTGTTGACAGGTTAGTTGATATTTCTTCATAAATTATGTGCTTATTGGATTTAAATGTAATGATGTCTTTCCAATGTGACTTTAATTATCACATAAAAGCTAAGGAATTATGATGGTCTATTGTCTCAGATTAAGTTCTCCCAGAAACAAACCCTATGCTAAGGATTTGGACACAAATATTTTATAAATGGTGGGTTTTTTTTTTTTTTTATTGAAGAGAAACTAGTAAGGGGGTGGGTAAGGAAGGATAAGAAAGGGGAAGTGCCAAATGAGGGTCCAACCTCAGTTGACATCCCATCCTCATCCAGATCTTGGTACATGTGAATTTGTCCTATATTAAGACAAAGGAAATGAGTTTTTGTACTCCCATACTAAATAGGCATTGGCTACAGATTGCCCTGAAGTAGGAGATGTAAAACTCCCAGTCACTAGCCTGATTCTAAATATGCTATGTGGTTCTAGTGTCCAAGGACAGTCTTGTAAAAGTTTCAGGGGCATGTGGTTAAGAGTAAAATATATAGAAGCAGGAAGGTGGGCACACAGAGAAGGTACAAGGCATCTAAGGCCATCTGGGTAGGCCATTAACCCCTACAGCTCTCATCAATATATATATATTTTTTTCTCTCTATCAATTTTATTATTATTCCTTCCACTTTCTAACCTCACACCACTACATTTAAGCAAGAATAGTCTTTAGTCTCTCCCTGGGGCCTGAGCATTATATGATTACTTTTCCAGACAGAGTGCACTATGGCCCTACCATCCTATTTAATATGATTTAATTCTGTTGGAGTTTTTATTTTCCTTATTAACCTTCTTCCATTACATGTGTAATGTATTAGCCATATTGGGCTTTGAACTTAATCATAGGTGATGATAGCAGAAAAGAAAGTACACCGAGGAAGTTCAGCTGTCTGTTTCTGGAATTCTTGAAGAAAAGAGAAAATAAAGCATCAAATCATGACAGACAAGTGCAGTAGAGCTCTTTCTTTGTCCCCACCAAGGTAACTTTCTCAAAACAGCTAATGAATAAAGGGCACGAGTTTATACCTGCCATTAAGATAATACTATTATCCTCTTCGGTAAAAATAACAAGCACTCTTTTTCTTGTTTTAAAGATCAAGAAACTGAAACTGATAATTAGGTGTTTTATTCAACTTACCATCATCCTCACCTCACTCATATCCCCAGTTATATGGACATAATATCAAATAAAAAAGCAATTGTTAGCAAGGTATATTATAAGGCAGACTTTTCCAGCCTTCATAGCAAGTCTTATTTAATGGGAATTGTCAGCTTTTATTCAGAAATTACCTCTTAAGAACATGTATAAGCACCAAACTTGTCATAGCAATACAGCATCATGACCACCTATACCAATAATATAAAAAAGGGAAGAGGGTTGGAAACAAAGAATTCTTGATTTTATTGAATTATTTCCCTGTACTTTCATTTAGTTTGCTGAGCTTCCCTAAAACAATTATATTGAATTCTTTGTCAGGCAGTTATATCTCCATTAAGGAGGGAGAGTCAACTACCAAAAAATGACTATATTCCTTTGGTTGTGTTTTGTCTCTTTGAATTTTTATAATTTTTGTTATCTTATGTTCATATCTGCACACTTGAAAAGGTAGGCATTTTTTCTAGTCTTTACAGACTGGCTTTGTCTGGAAAGCTCTTCACCAGCCAGCCCATCCAGACACTCTGGGAAGATCATCTGGTGTGATCTGAGGGCAGGCTTTCTGCTGGAATCAATGAGATGGCAGGCCTGGTGCCTGGGCTTGCAGGGTTGGCTCCGAACCCTGGGGCCATAGGGGCCATTGGAGCTAGCCCAGTGCTAGAGGTGGTCTGGAGGCCAGAGTCACTGGGCCTGCTTGGCCCTGGAGCTGGTGCAGAAACTGGGATTTCTGAGATTAGCCTGGCTCTGGGGTGGACCATGTCTGCTGGGCAGGCCTGAAGCCTGTGGCTGCAGGATTCTGCTTGGTGCCAGGATGGGCTTGGAGACTCAGTTCATGTGTACTGGCCTAAATACTAGGGCTATGGGGGCTGGCCTAATGTTGGGCAGACCCAGAGCCTGTATTTATAGGGGAAGGCCTGGAGGATATGTCTATGGGTTCTGGCCTGATTACTAGGTCACTAGGGGTCAGATAGGGGCTGGGTAGACCTGAAATCTGTGGCTGTGGGAGCAAGCAAAGTGCTTGGGGCAGTCCAGGGCCTGGGGCCACTGGGGTTGGCCTGGCAGTGGAGATAATCCTAAGCCTCAGGCCACTGGGGCCAGCCCAGAGCTGAGGGTAGTCCTGGAGCCTGGGGCTACTGAAGTTAGCCTGGCAGTGTGGTAACCCATAGTCCAAGTCCTTCACACATGCCCGGAAACTGGAGCTGTGGGGTCTGTCCTAGCTCTGAGGTGAGCCTGGAGTCTCAATGTGTGGGTACCAGCCTACAGTCTGTGATTGTGGAAGCCTTCCCAACTATGAATTTTACTGAGGTGAGCCCAGTTTTGGAGTCTGAGGCAAAGTCAGCTCACTTCCCTCTTTTTCCCACAAATACATGGTATCTCTTTCTAGGTTCTACCTAGGGATGGGGGAGGGGTGATGTGAGTAATGTAAAACTGTATTTTCTACCCTCTTCAGTGCATCTTTTCTTATTTCTGTGCTACATGCAGGTGCTGTAATTTTTCACCTAGTTTCCTTAGTTTTTGTGAAGATATTTTTAAGCATAGATATTTGTTTGAATTGATGTTTCTGTGGGGGGACTAATGATGAAGTGTCCTATTCTACCACTTTGCTAATGTTCCCACTTATTTTGCAAGTCTTAAAAGAAAATTTAATAGTCATTTAATACTATGAACCTATTTTAAAATTTTATAATGCTTCTAGATCATCAGACCTGGTTCTAAGCACCGAGGAATCAGAATAATGATGAGGGATCACTGGTCTTAAGAATCATAGTTTATAGGGAAANTATTTCTGTGCTACATGCAGGTGCTGTAATTTTTCACCTAGTTTCCTTAGTTTTTGTGAAGGTATTTTTAAGCATAGATATTTGTTTGAATTGATGTTTCTGTGGGGGGACTAATGCTGAAGTGTCCTATTCTACCACTTTGCTAATGTTCCCACTTATTTTGCAGGTCTTAAAAGAAAATTTAATAGTCATTTAATACTATGAACCTATTTTAAAATTTTATAATGCTTCTAGATCATCAGACCTGGTTCTAATCCCCGAGGAATCAGAATAATGATGAGGGATCACTGGTCTTAAGAATCATAGTTTATAGGGAAATCTAAACAAGTAAACAACTACAGTACATTATGATTCATGCATAATCATGGTGGAAAAGCTTGGAAAGCTACATAAAAATGATGGAGTATGAGCTGAGCCCTAAAGAGCATCGGGCCTACAAGACAAGGATGGATATTCAAGGATTAGGAACACAACTTCTGTCTCACTGAAACCAATCACAAACAGAACGTACAGACTGGAGAAGAAATAGAGGCTTAGTTTCCAAAACATGGAAATAAGCTCAAGGCTTGTAGACAGAGAAAGCAGAATTCCAGTGACCAATTTGTCTGCCATCAAAAGGTACCAATGCTGGGGAAATACCCAAGCCAATTCTAATTTTCTATACCTCTTTTAAGTAAGAAATAAAAATAAGTCAAAGAATGGGTCTAAAATTATAATTTTTTATTTTAGCTATTCAAATAGGTATAGAGTGTTATTTCAACGTTGTTATATACACATAAAACGGAGTACTACTCAGCAATAAAAAGGAATGAATTATTGCTATACACAGTAACATGGATGGATCTCAAAATAATTGTGCTGAGTAATAATAGTCAGACAAAAGAGTATTTTCTTTATGCTTCTATTTTTATAAAATTCTAGAACATGCAAATAATCTACAGTCTCAGAAGGCAGATCAGGGAATGTGGAGGAGGCGGTGGAGGGGTAGACAGGAGAGAGATTGTAAAGGAGCACCAGGAAACTTCTGAGAGTGATGGGTGTATTCATTATGAACTGTGTTGATGGTTTCACAGGTGAATGGATACATACGTCAAGACTTACCAAGTGGTACACTTTAAATATGTGAAATCTGTAGTATATCAATTATACCTCAATAAAGCTGTTAATAAAGATACATTAAACAATAAAAAATAAATAAAATTAAATAAAATAAAATTATAGTTTTTAAAAGTAACATATGTTTGGTTTTAACTATGTACTATGCACCATTCTAAACTCGTTACAAGTTTATTTTATTTATTCAAGACCCATAAGTCAATAATGTTGGTTCTAGTATTACTCCTATTTTATAGATTAAAAAGAAATGAAGAAGGTTAATAATTTGCCCAAAATTATGTAGTTAGTGAAGGACAAAGTTAAGAATTAAACAATGAAGTCTTATTACAGAGCCATGTTCTTAATTAACCACTATAAACAATACCTCAGGAAGTAAAAGGTGAGTGTCCTGCTGACTGCTCTTAGACTGAAGGTCAATAATTTCCATTACAAATTCATTCATTCATCAAATATTTTAAGTCCTTATTATATT
>NW_007729368.1:55833-59184 GCF_000696425.1 Galeopterus variegatus | reverse complement strand
GGACTCATTCTTGAATTATGAGGAGAAATTATAGACATGACAGGAGAAGTGTATGTCATTCTTGAGGAACAAAAAAAGGCAAAATGATAAGATAGAGGAAAGCCAACCAGCCCAGTGGTGACCACGGAGCCACCACCGGAAGCGCCCCAGGCTCCTGAAAAGGGGCAATGGAGGACCGAGGGCCTCAGCCACGTCCTCCCAATGTCTGCACTAAGTCCAGTGATGACCACCGAGCTGCCTCCGGAAAAACCCTTGGCTTTAAAGATTATATTAAAATATTTTAGGCTTAAGTTTTTAAATTAAACAACAGCAGCAACAACATAAAGGAACAAATTGGAGAAGGTTACTGAAACTTATTCTACCACCTAGAAGGTACTTAGAAAATTCCAAAAGTAGAGAATATAACAATATAACAATTAGAAGTTTCACTCAACCACTCTGTTCTTGTGTTTACAGAAAAAAAATTGCTTAATATACACTAAAGAATTATATTTACACCTAACTCTGAACTTTTTCTACTTAGATGTATTTCCACATCAGTCCATTAAGATTCATCTCATTCTTTAAGACATCTCGATTCCTTCTCTCTGTCTTTTTCTAAGCAATGTGTATGTATATGAGTATTTGCCTCTTTATTACTGAACTTCATTGGCTCTTCATATTTTTTTATTTTTTAAATTATCTCTTTTGTCATAAACATTACAAATATTTTCTCCAGTTGTTAATTATCTTTTAAGGTTTTAATGTTATTTTTCTCACTACTCAGAGGTGGTTTTTTTTATGGTCTCTTTTATTCAATTGTTTGTTCATGACTTAAGAATCTTTATATTTTGTTCCTCAGTATTCTTATCTGTAGAAATAATAGATTGTTTTAGATCCTTGAAATCATTTCTGGACTTCACAACACTCTGCATAATGTCTTTTTGAAGAAATGACAGTAGAATGCATTAGTACTATTGTACAGCTTTAGCAGGGTTTTTTAGTGACAACTTAATCATGCTTTTAGTAATGATTAATAGGTAAGTGACAAATAGATAAGTCCAATTTATAGTTAAAATTATTTTTCTCCTCTATTCAAATTAATGTCTGACAAGGGAGTCTAAGCTGTTCTAGGGATTGTAAAATACTTTCTGACAAGGAAAGGGAGCTGAGGAGGACACACTCTAAACAAAGGATGGACACAAAATTACAGCTAGATAGAAAAAATAAGTTCTGTCAGTATACAGTCCATCTAGACATCTATAATTAACAATAATTTACTGCATATTGTCAAATGACAAGAAGGGAGGAGATCAAATGTTCACATCATAAAGAAATGATTAAGTTTTGTAATGATGATTATGCTAATTTCCCTGATTTGAACACTGTATACATGTATTGAAATGTAAGTAGTTCTGTACCCCATAAATATATATAATCAATACGTTTCAACAAAAAAATAAAGACCGGGTTGCACAGTTGTTTATTCTGTTTCTAAAAGGACATCAGATTTGGGGAAAGCTAAAGACAGAGGCATCTGGATCTTTAAATCAGCATAACATTTCAATAGCCTTCAAGAAAAGCTGATGTCTTTAAACACTCACCAACTTGAATGGTGTGGAGAGGGTGTAGAAAGTACAACGAACTAACTGTTGGAACACCTAAAAAGTTCCAGGTACTGTACGAGGGTTTTATTTTCACATGTTAGAAGGAAAGTCAAAATCCCAAACTTGAACTCTTTAAATTAATTTATCTGACTGATGTACACCCATTGTGTTCTACTCTGCTTAGCTGCCTCTTTCCATGGCAGTGCTCTCCGTTTATCCTGCATGGATCACAGCTAGTTTGTTCATGGTTCTATTGTTAGGACCTAGCAAAGTGTCAAGAACATGGTGTATGTCCAATAAATATTTATGCGATTTAAATTGTTCATTGAATTTTTCATTTACTTTTATTCATTCAACAAATCTATTCACTCATTTATTCATTCACCAAATATTTATTGAGCACCTGCCACTACACTAAGCAATGAAGATAAAGCAGTGAACAAAACAGACAAAAAATTTCTGCCCTCATGAAGCTTATATGATTACTATTATATCATTTAATCCTTACTTTAACTATATAAGGTATTACACTCCCATTGTTAATAGATGAGAAAACTGAATATAACGAAAAAAGATCCACTTTTCTTTAATGGATACTAAAAGATAAAACCAGGTTTTGAACCTAGATCTGAGCAATCTTTATTCTATCATGATGCCTCTCACCATCGATTGTATTATAAATATTTTAGCATAGTGAAGAACATGGAAAGGCCCAGGTGTGAATACATTTTTGAAGGGGATAAGGACATGATATTATTTCATAGCAAGTTTAGTGTACAGGCTAAAATTCCAGAAAGGACTTCTTTGGCTCTTTATTGACTTTGAAGCAAATAGATCTATCTACTGGTGTGGGAAGACTTAGGTGAATGTGGTCACTTGAATCTTACAGAATCAACTTGAGGGCTCTACTCTGGTCTTCAGTATTTCAGGAATCTTCGCAGGCAGACAATGTGTTGGGAGTGGCTACTGACAGTTTGGGCTGGTGGAAGAAAAACTATTTTTGTTTTGAATCCATTAATTAATATTCCTGAGAGTTGAAATACAACATGTTGCTTTTCTGAGTTTTCCTTTCCTCATCTCTGAAATGGCAGTCTTTAAAGAGGTTCTGACCAACTCAGAAGTTACAGAAATCAAAGATCTAAATCTAAATGCTCTCTGTAAACAAATAGCAAGCATTAAATGGGGTGATGTATTAAAGGGTCTGACAAACCTAGATTCAGATATGGGTGAGTTGGCCACTCAGCCACTGAGACTGTCATCTGTATACAGGAGATAATATAATAATATCACCTTGGTCAGGATAGGGGGAGAATTAGAAACAATACTTAGCTGATACTCAATAATAGGGAGCTATAATTATTATTCTCCAACAATTTGAAAAGCTGTTCTCAACAAGTAATTTTCTTTCAAAAGTTTAGAGGTTTTAGGTAATATTTGGAGTAGGCACTCCAAACAAAATATAGTGCTTTATAGGGACTTAGCAGTCCCGTTAAAGTTACATAAATGTTACTGGGTAACGTTAATGTTTTAAAAGGCTCTCTTTTTATTATTTTATCTGTTCATTCAACATTCATTCAAGAAATACTTATTCAGCATGTGTTGGGTCCTCACAGGACACTTTGGCTTTTTCATACTTTGTAAGGAGAAAGGGCCTATTAATGTGGAAACAGCTAGGAGTTCCACCTATACAAGGGTACCTCAAAAAGTTTGTGGAAAAAGGGAATTAAAAGTAATATGAATCTTTCCATGAACTTTTTGAAGTCCC
>NW_007729368.1:53975-54797 GCF_000696425.1 Galeopterus variegatus | reverse complement strand
GGTTTAATATATACTCTTCCAACAATGTAAAAAATAGAGCCAATTCCCAAGACCAGACAAACATTCAAACAAAAGAGTAAGGAGAAATGTACAATCATTTGCGTACAGCTCTTAAAACTTCTTAGGAATGTGTTCATTTCCTTTTTGTCTTTTTATATTAAAGTAATTGCTGGCGATTCATTTCTGTTTCAAAATCATATACCCCATACATTTCTTGAGTGAAGCATTCTACTAGACAGTTGAGCTCAAGGTGCCACATTTTTCCTTATACCATCTGTATTATTGTGTGTCCAGCAGCAATTTCTGAAAGGCTTTCCCAGCTTAGCATAACCTGTTCATCTTGACAGCCCTGCATTCATTGGCTCCATTCACCTCTTTGTTGCTGTAGGTTTTAAATTCCCTTTATGGAAATTTGCTGAATGGAATTAACTCTTGCAAATCTGTGTCTCACTTTTATATGATCTAGTTAGTCTGATGCTACATATTGGCCTGGAGTGTTACCATTTTCAGGTCTTAGCAGTGGAATCAGGGCCTTTATGCTTACGGCTTCTTCAGGAAAGAAGCAAAGGGTTGGTTCTCGATGGTGCCCTGTAGATAAATGTCAAAGCAGCAGAAAGGGGGCTATCAAAATACTTCCCTTTCCTTTGCCCTTAACCAGTTAAGAAGGGTTTACATGGACAGAAGCAAACACACCTCTGCACACATTAATTTGCTCCTCTGTTAATTTGGTAAACACTGAGTACTGTTTATGTATCATGTACTATATCAGATCACAGGGAAGCAGCAATGACTAAATATTGTTCTTCTTCGCCTGCTGCCCCC
>NW_007729368.1:43003-53318 GCF_000696425.1 Galeopterus variegatus | reverse complement strand
TATATCAGATCACAGGGAAGCAGCAATGACTAAATATTGTTCTTCTTCGCCTGCTGCCCCCAGTCCAGATATATAAATAACTAAGTAACAAAAGGCAAAATGCAACTTCTGTAGTAATAGTGGCTTAATAGGCCAGTATATTTGGGAGTGAAGAAAAGAGTACCAGAGAAATAGCGACCACAGTTGTAGTCCTCTTTAACCCCTGAATCTGCAGCACCTAGCACCATGCCTGGAACAGAGTAGATATTCCATAAATAGCTGTTAAATTATCTTGTTTGGAATAGAATTATAAGTGAAGGCTTTATAAAGAAAGAGTAGGTTTTTGATTTGTGACATTTGAGAATAAAAACATTCAGTTCATAGAAAACAAAACAAGAAAGGCACAGAAGTGTGAGGTTAAAAGAAACTTCAGAAAACAGCCACTAGTTAAATCACTAATAAAGTACATAAACACAACTAACATTTGTTGAGTGCTTACTATGCACCAAATTCTAAGTGAATCACATTAATTGACTTACTTAATACGTACAGAAATCTTACCAGGTAAGCACCATTGTCATTACTCCTTGGATGAGTAGCCTAGTACAGCGAGGTCAAATAACCTGTACTATATGCTACTTCATAAAGGATTTAGAGAGAGACTTAATAGAAGAAATGTGTGTGTGTGTGTGTGTGTGTGTATGTACATGAAGCATACTCTTCCTCCAACAGAGGAGCAGGAGCTGTCAGGATAAGTGTTTATTTTGATCACTAGTCATCAGTGTGGTTACTGCAGCAGGAGGCAGTCCAAGCAGAACAAAGGTAACTAAAATGTTAGCAAGCTTAAACCACAGTTGGCAGGTTGGCCTGGGGGTTAAGAAAAACTTGAAGGTGAACAAAGACTGGACCAAATATATGAGGTGAGGGATTTGCCATTTAAAGTTCCCAGAAGGGGTGGGGGAAAAGGGGAGGGAGAGGGAGGTCGGGGATGAATTGGGTAGGGGAGACTGGGTACACTCGCAATTTGTGGTAATGGGCATGCTGCCAGTATTGATCTGGCCATCACATCTTGGGCACAAGTGGTGACGATCAGCTTTGTACCCCATGAATATTCATAACCAATGCAAAAAAGATAAAAAAAAGAAAATCAAGAAAAAGGAAAAAAATAAATTAAATAAATAAAGATCCCAGAAGCTTAGTCAGCAGTTTTAACTGATTCTTAAACCCTCCTCTTATGTGTGTGGGTTCTCAAGAGTTCAGCCTGACTAGACGGTCACAGTCTCACAAACTAAGTGAGACAGAGGTAGAAAAGGCAGGACAAATACCACATCGTCTAATTCATGCAGAATCAAAAAAAAAAAAAAATAGTGGTTCTCTTAGAAGTAAAGAGTAGAATAATGGTTACCAGAGGCCAAGAGAGGACAGGGTTGTGGGGGAAGACAGGTAGTGGACTAACGGGTACAAAACTATGCTATCTAACCTAAATGAATCATTGTGCAGTATATGCATGTATTGAAACAATACACTGTACACCATAAATGTGTACAAATAGATGTTAAAAGAAAAGAAAAAAAAAAAGGCCAGGACATGACACCCACCTCTAGGAGTTCACAGTCTAGACTCTAGATTCTAAACATGAAGAGAAATCTTGTAGTGGAAGAACCATGGAATTTGCAGTCAAAGTGCCTGTAACCATGTCCTGGCTCTGCTTCATGACTATTGTGTGACCTTCGGAAAATTACTGAACCTCTCCAAGCCTCATTTTTCTCACTTATAAAATGGCAGTAATATGTATCTGTTGGTCATTTGTATATTTTCCTTTGAGAAATGTCTATTCAGTTCTTTTGCCCATTTTTAAATTGGGTTACTTGTTTTTTCACTGCTGGATTGTTTGAATTATTTTTATATTCTGGATATTAATCCCTTGTTGGATGCATAATTTGAAAATATTTTCTCCCATTCTGTAGGTTGTCTTATTACTCTGTTGTTTCTTTTGCTGTGCAGAAGCTTTTTGGTTTATTCTAGTCCCATTCATTTATTTTTTTCTTTTGCTACCTGTGCTTTTGAGGTGTTATTTATAAAGTATTTGCCCAGATTTACATCCTGAAGTGTTTCACCTATGTTTTATTTTAGGAGTTCTATAGTTTCAGGCCTTATTATATTTAGGTTTTTAATCCATTTTGAGTTGATTTTGGTGCATGGCAAAAGGTACAGGTCTAGTTTCATTCTTCTATACACGTCTGTCCAGTTTTCTTAGCACTATTTATTGAACAGATACATGAAAAAATGCTCAATATCACTAAGTATTAGAGAAATGCAAATCAAAAGCACACTGAGATATCATCTCACCCCAGTCTGACTGGCTATTATCAAAAAGATAGAGAATAGGGGCCGGCCCGGTGGCGCACTGGATAAGTGCGCCGCTTGGGAAGCACGGCGGCGCTCCCGCCCGAGGGTTCGGATCCCACATACAGACCGGTTCCCACTCACTGGCTGAGCGAGGCGCGGGAGCGACCCCAAGGGTTGCGATCCTGTTGCCGGTCCCCGGTCCGGTACAGGGGCAACACTGAGGGTTGCAATCCATTGCTGGACATGGAAAAAGACAAAAGACAAAAAAAAAAAAAAAAGATAGAGAATAACAAATTCTGGAGAAGATGCAGAGAAAGGGGAACACTCCTACACTGGTGTTGTGACTGTAAATTAGTGCAGCCATTACAGAAAACAATGGAGGTTTCTCAATCAACTACAGATAGAATTGCAATACAATAAAGCAGTCCCACTTCTGGATATACACCCAAAGGAATGGAAATTATCATATTGAAGGGATATCTGCACTCTCATGTTTACAGAAGCTCTATTCACAACATCCAAGAGATGGAATCAACCTAAATATCCACTGACAGATAACTGGATGAGGAAGATGTGGTATATTTACACAATGGAATACTACTCAGCCATGAAAAAAGAATGAAATTCTGCCATTCACAGCAACATGGATGAGCTCAGAGAAAATTATAAGTGAAATAAGCCAGGCTCAGAAGGAAAAGCACCACATGTGCTCACTCATAAGTGGGAGCTAAGAAATAATCAAATAAATAAAAAAGAAAGATACAACAATCACAATAATATGCTGAACTTTCAAAACCAGAGAACAGAACTGTGGTTACTATAGGTGGGAAAGGGGGAGGGATTGTTTATGACAAATTGGTAAAGGGTCACAAAGAATGATTACATTTTGTAATGATGAATATACTAATTATCCTGATTTGAACATCACATATTGTACATAGGTATTGATATTCAACTCTACTCCCACCTACTCCCCAGGCCTCTCCTGGGCCATCTTGCTCAGAAGGCTGCCCTGATCAACATGCCTGCAAACCAGATGCTTTGCCAACTTGGCAGCCCAGAAACAGTCTCATCAGAAGGGTGGCAGCAAGGCAGGTCCCTGGGGCTTCAGAAATGAACAGAAGATTGCTTTCCTGCTGGTGATTGCAAGGCTGAAGTTTGCTCAGAAGGCAAAAATCCTGAGGTTATAGAAGAAGGTGAAGTCAGAAATCAGAGAAATGTCTTAAAGTCTCCTCTAGCAATCAGATGGGATGGCAGAGGGGAAATTGTCTGTTTCTGGGTTTCTTTTCACACTGTTGGACTGTGACCAGCTTTATAAATGCTTCCTGATCTTTTTCTAAAGAAGAATTAATTTCCTAGAACAAATAGCAATTATATCATTATAGTCATACTTGTCCATATTTCCACAGCTATTTTTCTTGTTGCTGTTGTTGATGTTAAACTTAGCTGTTAATGTCAGTATGTGTTTGTTAGATCTATTTGGGGTTTTGTTTATTTCTCCCACTAAGTCATGAGCTTTTTGAATACAGGGTCTACACATTGACCATCTCTAGCACCTCACACAGACCTAAACACCTGTATTCGTCTGTTACTGTTGCTTATTTACCACTAAGTCATGAGCTTTTTGAATACAGGGTCTACACATTGACCATCTCTAGCACCTCACATAGACCTAAACACCTGTATTCGTCTGTTACTGTTGCTTATTTTAAAAATACATCAAAATGGGTATAATTTGTAAGGAAATAAAATTTATTGCTTACAGTTTCAGAAGCTGAGAAGCCCTAAGGGGACACATCTGGTGAGGGTCTTGTTTGATGGTGGTTTTTCATCAATACAGGGGTCTCACATGGCAGGAAATGGTGAAGCAGAGAGGAAGACTCTCATGTGTTCTACTCTTAAAGCGTCAGAACCATGCCCCCTGACCATCATTACTAACCCATTCACTCTGCTATGGCCCTACAATCTAATCACCTCTTCAAGATTCCACCTGTCTTAGCTCCATATGAATATCAGGATTGCTTCTTTCTATTTCTGTGGAGAATGACATTGGTATTTTCATGGGGATTGCATTGAATCTATAGATTGTTTTGGATAAAATAGACATTTTCACAATGATAATTCTTCCCATCCAAGAGCATGGATGTTTTTCCATCTGTTTGTGCCTTCTTTAATTTCTTTCAGTAGTGATTTGTAGTTCTCATTGTAGAGATCTGTCGCCTCCTTGGTTAAATTGATTCCTAGGTATTTTATTTTTATGGCAACTATTGTAAATGGGCTCACTTTCTTGATTTCTTTTTCTGCTAGTTTTTACTGGAGTATAAGAATGCTACTGATTTGGGAGTGTTAATTTTGTATCCTGCAACATTACTGAAATTGTTCATCAGCTGTAAGAGTTTTTTATTAGAGTCTATAGGTTATTCTATATATATAAGATCATGTTGTCTATAAACAGGGATAGTTTTACTTCATCCTTTCCAATCTGGATGCCCTTCATTTCTTTCCCTTGCTTGATTACTCTGGCCAGTACTTCCAATACTGTGTTAAATAGGAGTGGTGAGAGTGGGCATCCTTGTCTTGTTCCGATTCTTAAGGGAAAAGCTTTCAACCTTTCCCCATTTAGAATGATATTGGCAATTGTATTGTTGTAAATGGCTTTTATTGTGTTGAGACTGTTTCCTACTATGCCTAATTTGTTCAATCTTTATCATGAAGGGATGTTGATTTTTGTCAAATGTTTTACTGCATCTATTGAGATTATCATATGGTTTTTGTCCTTGATTTTGTTGATGAGGTGTATCACATTTATTGACTTGAATATGTTGAACTATCCTTGCATCCTTGGGATGAATACCACCTGATCATGGTGTACAATTTTTTTGATATGTTATTGCATGCTGATTGCTAGTATTTGCTGAGAATTTTTGCATCTATGTTCAATGATATTGGCCTGTAGTTTCCTTTTTTTGTTGTATCTTTGTCTGGTTTTGGTATCAGGGTGATACCGAACTCATAGAATGAGGTTGGAAGAATGGCTTCTGTTTCAATTTTTGGGAAAAGTTTGAAGAGAAGTGGTATTAATTCTTCTTCAAAGGTTTGATAAAATTCAGCTATAAAACCATCTGGTCCTGGGCTTTTCTTTGTTAGAAGATTGCTGATTATTGCTTCAATCTCTTTGCTTGTTATTGGTCTGCTCAGGTCTCCTATTTTCCTTGGTTCAATCTTAGAAGTTTTTATTTGTTCAGAAATTTATCAATTTCCTCCAGGTTTTCATATTTATTGGCATACTGTTATTTATAATAATCTCTGATGATTCTCCATATTTCTGTGGTTTCAGTGGTAATGTCTGCCTTTTCATTTCGCGTTTTTGTTATTTGGGTCTTCTCTCTCTCTCTCTTTTTTTTTTTTTTTTTTTTTGTTGTTGTTGTTGTTAACCTAGCTAATGGTTTGTCTATTTATCTTCTCAAAAAACCACCTTTTTGTTTCATTGATCTTTTATATCATTTTTGGGTTCTCTATTTCATTTAGTTCTTCACTGATCTTTATTATTTCTTTTCATCTACTAGTTTGAGGATTGGATTGTTGTTTTTTTCCTAGCTCTTTGAGGCATAGTGTTAGGTCATTTTTTGAAGTCTTTCTGTTCTTTTGATGTAAGCATTTATTGCAGTAACCTTCCCCCTTAGTATTACTTTTGCAGTATCCCACAGGTTTTGGTATGATGTATCTTTATTTTCATTAGTTTCAAGAATTTTTTCAATTTCCTGTATAGTTTCTTCTTGGACTCATAAGTCATTGAGGAGTCTATTGTTTAGTTTCCATGCACTTGTATAGTTTCCAGGGTTTTGCTGAATAGCCAAAGCAATTCTGAGTAAAAAACAATAAAGCTGGAGGCATAACACTGACTCCAAATTATATTACAAAGCTATTGTAACCAAAACTACAATGGTACTGGCATAAAAACAATCAATCAGATCAAAGGAACAGAATAGAAAACCCAGGAATCAACCCACATTCTTACAGCCAACTGATCTTTGACAAAGGGAACAAGAACATACATTGGGGAAAAGATTGCCTCTTCAATCAATGGTGTTGGGGAAATGGGACTTCTATACTCAGAAGAATGAAACTGGACCTGCAGATCTCACAAAATACTAAAATAAACTCAAAATGGATTAAAGACTTAAATATAAGACCCAAAACCAAAAAATTACTAACGGAAAATTTAGGGGAAACCCTCCAAGAAATAGGACTAGGCAAAGACTTTATGAATAAGACCCCAAAAGCATAAAGAACAAAAGAAAAAATAAACAAATGAGATTATATCAAATTAAAAATCTTCTGCATAGCAAAGGAAACAATCAACAGAGCAGAAAGACAACCTGTGGAATATGAGAAAATATTTTCAAACTATGTATCTGACAAGAGATTAATATCCAGAGTATATAAAGAGTTCAACCAACTATAGAGTAGAAAAGCAAGTAATCCAATTAAAAATGGGCAAAGGAGATGAATAGACATTTTTCAAAGGAAGACATACAAATGGCCTCCTGGTATATGAAAAATGCTAAACAGTACTAGTCAGCAGAGAAATGCAAATCAAAACTGCATTGAGATATCATCTCAGCCCAGTCAGACGGGCCATTATCAAAAAGACCAAGAACAACAAATGCTGGTAAGGATGCGGGGAAAGGGGAACTCTTCTACACTGTTGGTGGGACTATAAACTAGCACAGCCATTATGGAAAACAGTATGGAGGTTCCTTAAACAACTACAGATAGAACTACCATATGATCCAGCAATCCCACTACTGAGTATATATCCAAAGGAATGGAAATCATCATGTTGAAGGAATACCTGAAGCCCATGTTCACTGCATCTCTAATAACAATAGCCAAAATATGGAACCAGCCTAAGTGTCCATCCAAGAACAACTGGATAAGGAAAATGTGGTGTGTATATATATATATACAATGGAATATATATATATATACACACACAATGGAATACTACTCAGCCATAAAAAAGAATGAAATTCTGCCATTTACAGCAACACGGATGAGCCTGGAGAAAATTGTTAAGTGAAAAAGCCAGAAAACGAAAGAGAAATACCACATATTCTCACTTATAACTGGGTGCTAAGATGAAGGAAGGAAGGAAGGAAGGAAGGAAGGAAGGAAGGAAGGAAGGAAGGAAGGACCAAAACACTATGTTGAATTTTCAGAAGGGGCAAACAAACCTAAGGATACTAGAGATGGGGGGAGGCCAGGTATGGGGTTTTGGGGAGGGATAGGTTGGGTAAAGGGCATAGAGAAAAATCACAATTTGTAATAATAATATGCTTATGATAAATATTTTTTTTTAAAAAAAAGGCCCCATCTTTCAATTACCATAATAGGATTTCCTTCCCTGAACAGTTACCGGGGGGATTAAACTTCAATGAAGTTGGGGTAGCATTTAATCTGCAATAGTACCCAATACAAATTCTTGTATATAGGCACATTTATAAATACTTATTAGACTAACGTGTTGTGTAATTGGTAATTCTGAGGCAGGCAGCCATCTACTGGGTTATCAATAACATTTTGTTGTGGAATAAAATATTAATCTAAGGGAGTTGAATTGTATCCAACCAAGTGATGAAGCCATGTTATAGAACTAATAACCTAAAGAATGTTCCTCCTACGATGTGGGAAATCTCCCAATTCTTTGTAGAATTAATGAATTTTAGAACCAGGGAAATTAAAATGCTTAAATTAAAATATGGATAAGTTTAAAATCTCAAAGATAGGAAGATTAAAAAATATGAGTTGTCATCACTATTGCTGAACTTTTAAATCTGAAAGAGAATATCTAGATCATAATCCAAACTCCTTATTTTACAAATTAGGAAGACCCATAGAGGGTGACCTGACCAAAGACACACTGTTTTCTGCAAAATAGAGGGGAGAGCGTGTCAAGGACTTTTGATGCAAAATAGAAGGTCCCAGGGAGCAATATTTAAACAGGACAGGCAGAAGCAGAATGACTTTAAGAATGGTTCTCATCATAATTACTTAGAGAGCCAAAGGTCAGAACCACTAAAATAGCACCAAATATCAGATCCAAATGATGAACAGGGCTGTAAAATAAATCAAAAGACCAGAAATCAGGAGACCAGGATGCAATCAATCATGTGATTGAGATCACAGATTTTAACATCAGACATGACTCGCTTTGAATCCCAAAGCTCCTATATTTAGCTACATGATCTCTGACAAGCTGCTCACTTTCCTGTTAGCCTTCCTTTTTTTTCACGCATAAGATGGTACTAATATTAGTAGCTATCTAAAGTTGTAGCTTTGATTATTAGTGTGATTTCTCTAAACACCAACCAATGTTCTTTTCTTAAAGAATTTATTTATTTTTTAATTGAAACATTTTTATCATAAATATATATGAGGTACAGAGTTATATTTTAACACATATATACAATGTGTGATGGTCAAATCAGGGTAATTATAGCACACTCATCATTGCAAAAATGTATCATTTCATTGTGATGAGAACATTTCATCTCCTCTCTTGTGGCCCTTTGAAAACATATGGTAAAGTATTAATTATAGATGCCTAGCAATCAGAACTTACTTTTCCTATCTAGCTGTAATTTTGTGTCCTTTAACCAACCTCTCCCTCTCCCCTCTCCCCATTCTCCTTTCCAGCCTCTAGCAATCACAATTTTACTATCTACTTCTTTTATTTTTAATTGAAACATGATTGGATATATATATTTGTGGGATACAGAGTTGAATATCAATACCCGTATACTCTCTACTTCTAAAAGTTCAACTTATTATTATTTTTTAGCTCCCACATATGACTGAGAACGTGCAGTATTTATCTTTCTGTGCCTGACTTATTTTATTTAACACAGTATCTTCTAGGCTGTATCCATGTTGCCACAAATGTCAGGATTTCAATGTTTTTCATGGCCGAATAGTACTCCATCACATTTTCTTTATCCATTCATCTGTTGATGAACACCTAGGTTGATTCTATATCTTGGCTATTGTGAATAGTGCAACAATAAACATGGAGATGCAGGTAACACTTTGGTATGCTAGTTTCCTTTCGTTTGGATAAATACCCAGTTGTGGGATTGCTGGATCATATGGTAATTCCATTTTTAGGTGTTTGAGGAACCTACATACAATTTTCTGTAATGGCTGTACTAATTTACATTCCTACCAACAATGTATAGCAGTTCCCTTTTCTCCACATCCTCATCAACATTTGTTATTTTTTGTCTTCTTGATAATTGCCATTCTAGCTGGGGTGAGATGATATCTCATTGTGGTTTTTATTTGCATTCCTCTCATAATTAGTAATAATGAGCACTTATTTCAACATACCTGTTGGCCATTTCTGTGTCTTCTTTCAAGGAATTTCTATTCAGATAATTTGCGCCTTTCTTAATCAGGTTATTTGGGTTTTTTTTTTTTTTTTTTTTTTTGCTGTTGAGTTGTTTAAGTTCCTTGTATATTCTGAATATTAATCCCTTGTCAGATAAATAGTTTGTAAATATTTTCTCCCATTCTGTTGGAAACATAGGGGAAACACTCCAAGACATTTGGGCAAAAATATTTACAGATAATACTTCTAAAGAACAGGCATCAAAAGCAAAAATAGACAAATGAGATTTCTAAAAAGTGTCTGCATAGCAAAAGAAACAATTAACAGAATGAAGAGGCAAACTAATATTCTTAGCACATGATTACAAGACAGAAAAGGTCCCTGCCATTAAAGCACTTATATTCTAGTGCACAAAATGCATGTAATTCAGGAAGGAAAGAAATTAGCAAAAAATTCAATTAGGCACTGTTATGTGATATAAAATATATATTTTATAAAGAATCACTTGGAAGAAAGTTTCAATTAGAATGGCTAGTTATAGGGCCGGCCCGTGGCTCACTCAGGAGAGTGTGGTGCTGATAACACCAAGGCCACGGG
>NW_007729368.1:40704-42254 GCF_000696425.1 Galeopterus variegatus | reverse complement strand
CCCTTACCGGTCATCTTTTAGAAAAAAAAAAAAAAAAGAATGGCTAGTTATAGCGGGCCTGTCTGAGGAAGTGAGCTATTGCTTGACACTGACTTCACACAAAGGAGCCAGCCATAGGAAATCTTTTGGGGCAAGTGTTGCAGAAACCAGAGAGAGTGAATTCAGGAGCCCATGGCAGGAAAGAACTTCTCTCAAGGTAGGAAAGGAGACTAGAAAAGCTAAAGATGGCAAACAAGGGAAATCTGGTTCAAGATGAGGTAGAAGAGATCAGCAGAGATCAGCAGGTCCCTAAGTACAGGGGAAGACTTTAAATGATTTTAATCCAGATATGGAAATAATTTTAAGGATATTGACATTTTTGAAAGTTACCCTGGCTCTTGTGACAAATGGACTGTTGGAGCAAGAACTTCAATGGATTACTCTATTGCACTGGTTGAAGTGAGAGGTGATTGTAATTTCAACCAGAGAGGTGACAATGGAGCTGTTGGGAAGACGACTGTATTTCAGAGGTAAAACCAACAGGACTTGTCAATGGACCTGGTGATTATATAGCCATAGGTGATAATAAACAGGAAAAAGGGGGAATCAAGGATGACTGTTAGAATTAAGAACATCAGGGACGATAGTGGGGCTGTTTACTAAAGTGGAAAAGACTAGGCAAGTAATAAATTTAGTAAAGAACATTAATTAAAGCTCTTTCTGAACATATTAGGGTCCTTTTGGGGTATGGGAAGTAGATATCCAAATGCTATGGTTTGAATGTGGCACCCCCCAAGGTTTATGTGCTGAAAACTTAATGCCCGATGCCAAAGTACTAAGATGTGGGACCTACAGAGGTAATTAGGTCATGAGGGAGAAGCCCTCATGAATGGATTAATGTCATTTTTGCAGAAGCAGGTTAGTTATCACAAGAGTGGGCTGTTATAGGGCAAGTCTGGCCCCTTGTGCCTTTCTGTCTCTCACACTTTCTGTCACGCTCCAACCTCTGCCACAGGATGACCCTTGTCAGATGCTTCTGCCTTGCTCTTGGACTCCCCAACGTGTAAATGAGCCAAATAAGCTTGTATTGTTTATAATATGCCCAGTGTGTGGCATTCTGTTATAGCAGCAGAAAATGGACTAAGACACCAAGAGAGGCTGCCAAGTAGTTTTTTAGATCTTGGCAATGTCAAGCTCAAAGGAAAGAACAGGGTTAAAGACATAGACTTGGTAATCTTTAGCTTTATTTATTTAGCATTATTTAATTACTTTGTTATTTAGCTATTTAAATTAAATTAAATTAAATTATTTAGCATTATTTAAAATAATGGGGGTGGGTGAGATTACTCAGGGACGTAAATAGAGAAGAAAATGCCCAAACAGTCGAGCATACCCCATAATTAAGAGGAAGAGCAGATAAGAAGATGAGTCAACAAAGAATGAGAATTATTGGCCGTGAAGGAGGAGTGAAACAAGGATATTAGGACACAAAAAAAATTCAAGGAGAAGAAAGTGGAAGGAAGTATCAAATTCTCTTGAGAGATCAATAAAATGAGAAGAGAAAAATGTCT
>NW_007729368.1:38408-39602 GCF_000696425.1 Galeopterus variegatus | reverse complement strand
AAATATAGCTCATATATGGGGGCAATGAAAAGCAATCAATAGAAAATGTGCCTAAAGGAGCCCAGAGGTTAAACTTTCTAGACAAAGACTTTAATTAGCTATTTTAAATATGTGCAATGAGATAAAGTAAACTATAGTCTAAAGAACAAAAGGAAAGTATGAGAATGATATCTCATCAGAGAACATTAATAAAGAGATAGAAATTATTAAGAGAAATCAAGTAGAAATTTTGGAATTGAAAAGGACAATAAATAAAATGAAATATTAATTAGAATAACTCAAGAGCAGATCTGAGCCAGCAGGAGAAAGAATCACTAAATTCGAACATTTATTCTACTGAAATTAGCCAGTTTGAAGAATAGGAAGAAAAAAGAATTAGAAAAATGAACAGAACCTAAAAGATCTGGGGGCCAAAATCAAGCATATCAACATATGCATAACAGAAATCCAAAAAGGAGAGGCAAAAGAGAGAAAGGAGCATAAAGAATATTTGACAAAATATAGCCAGATACTTTCCAAATGGAAGAAAAACATGTGATATTTGTTCTTTGTTCTATTGATATGGGTGTATTATATTAATCAATTTTGGGATGTTAAACTAACCTTGAACTCCTGGGATAAATCCCATTTAATCATGATGCGTATGAGAAGCTCAACAAACTCAAAGGACAAATGCAAATAGATCCACAAATAGATGTCTTATAGTAAAAGTGCTGAAAGCTGAAGAACAAAGGACATCTTGAAAGAAGCAAGAGAAGTGGCCTATTATGTTCAAGTGATCCTCAATAAAATTAAGAGCTGACTTCTGATCAGAAACTGTGAAGGCCAGAAAACAAAGGACTGACATATTTAAAATGCTTAAAGAAAATATTGTGAACCAAGAATTCTATATCTGACAAAACTATCCTTCAAAAATAAAAGGGAAATAAAGGCACTTCTTAATAAACAAAAAATTAGAGATTGCATTGCTAGTAGACTTGCCTACAATAATAGTGAAGGGAGTAGTTCAGGCTGAAAAGAAATTCCATTAGACATTAAATAATATTCATGTGAAAAAATAAAGAGCACTTGGAAAGATACCTGCATAGGTAAATATAAAAAACAGTGTAAATGTACATTTAATTGTAACTTCCTTTTTATCTATTTTTTTAAATGCATAAAGCAATAATTATAAATTTAGGCTGTTGGACACAC
>NW_007729368.1:36418-37389 GCF_000696425.1 Galeopterus variegatus | reverse complement strand
ACATTGACTAAATGGAGTAAAAAAAAAAAATGACCTCAATATATGCTTTCTTCAGGAGACTCACTTTAAATGCACAGACACAAATAGGTTGAACACAACAGGAAAGAAAAAAAGATATTTCTTGCAAAAAGCATTCAAAAGAGAGGTGGAACAGCTATATTAATATCAGGCAACATAATCTTTGAGACAAAAATTATTACTAGAAACAAAGGAACACATAATTGTTAAAAGTCACCTTAAGAAGAAAATGTAAGAATAATATACATTTGCACCTACCAACAAAGCTACAAAATACATGATGCAAAATCTGACAGAAATGAAAGGAGACATACATAATTCAACTATGATAGAAACTTCAGTACCCCTCTTTCAATAATGGATAGGACAACTAGACCAAAAATCAGCAAGGGAAAGACTTGAACAACACTTTTTACCAATGAGACCTTCCAGACATTTATAGAGCACACCACCCAACAACAACTGAATGCACATTTTTCTCAAATGCACGTGGAATATTTTCCAGGATCAACTATATGTTAGACAGTAAAATAAGTCTCAAAACTTTTAAAAGATTAAAATCATGCAACCTATACTTTCCAACTGCAATGGAAAGAAATATAAAAATAATAGAAAGAAATTTGAAAAAAATACAAATATGTGGAAATTAGTAATATAGTCCCAAAAAACAATAGAGTTGAAAAAAATATACAAGTGAAATTAGAAAATACATTGTTGTAAATGAAATAAAAAACACACCAAAATTTATGAAGCAAAAGTGGTCCTCAGAGGGAAATTCATGGTTGTAAATAACTACAGTAAAAAAGAAGAAATATCTCAAATTAATAACTTCACCAACCTTAAAAATAAGAAAAGAAAGAGCAAAGTAAACCTAAACAAGAAGGAAGAAATAATGAAGATTACAGTGGAAATTAAAAAAAAAAAAAAAACTAGAGGGCCAGCCCGGTGGCGCA
>NW_007729368.1:33936-35061 GCF_000696425.1 Galeopterus variegatus | reverse complement strand
GCCAAATGGCATTCATCTCAGGGATACAAGGCTGGTTCAATATATTAAAATCAATGAATGCAGTACACACTATTAACATAAAGATAAAAAAAATACATCTCAACAGAAGCAGAAAAAAGACTACACCCTTTCATACAAATATCATCAAGCTAGGAATAAAATGGGGCATTCTCAGTTTGATAGAATACATCTCTGAAAAAGCCACAGCTAACATCATACTTAAGGATTAAAAAGTCAATCATTTCCCCTGAAATCAGCAACAAGACAAATGTGTTTGTCTTGCCACGTCTATTTCATATCGTATCAGTGTTTCTAGCCAGGGCCATTAGGCAAGAAAAAGAACAAAAAGTATCCAGACTGGAAAGGAAGAAGTAAAAACCATGTCTATTTGCAGTTGACACAATTTTAAATATAGGAAATCCTAAAGAATCTAGACAAAAGAAGTAAAGCTAATGAACAAGCTCAGCAAAGTTGCAGGACACAAAATCAATATTTAAAAATCAGTTGTATTTTTATACAGTATCAGTAAACAATCTGAAAATGAAGCTAAGAAAACAATTTTCAGCAACATCAGAATACTTAAGAATAATTTTAACCAAAGAAGTTCAGGACATATATATACACTGAAAACTACAAAACATTATTGAAAAATATTAATAAACATCTAAATTAACGGAAACACATCACCTTGTTCATTGATTGGAAGACTTAACTATTGTTACGATGACAACACTTTCCAAATTTTAATACACAGATTCAGCACAATCTCTGTCAAATGAAAGAAAGTGAGAGGGTCCTGATTCAAATGCCACAGACTCTCACTGTTCTTGACGTGTTAGTAGATTTTCTTGAATAAATGTCTCTTCATTTGCTGTGTGACCTTGGAATAATTTCCAGATACTTTAAATGGTAAGTTTTTGTATTAGTCCGTTTTTTGTTGCTATTACAGGAATACCTGAGACTGGGTAATTTATAAAGGAAAGAGGTTTATTTGGCTTACAATTTGGGACAGCTGCATCTGGCACGAGCCTCAGGCTGCTTCTACACATGGCAGAAAAGTGGCAGGCAGCTGGTGGGTACAAGCAGGTCACATAGCTAGAGGAAGCAAGAGAGAGAGAGAGAGAG
>NW_007729368.1:31547-33112 GCF_000696425.1 Galeopterus variegatus | reverse complement strand
ACAATCAGCTCTCGCGGGAACTAATAGAGCGAGAACTCACTCACTACCCCTCCTCCCCCAGAAAGAGCATTAATCCATTCATGAGGGATCCACCCCCATGACTCAATCAGCTCCCATCACTGCCACATTGGAGATCAGATTTCCACATGAGTTTTGGAGGGGACAACACATCCAAACTCCATCATTCTGTCCTTGGCCCCCCAAAACTCATGTCACTCTCACATACAAAATACAATCATTTTATCCCAACAGTCCGAAAAGTCTTAGCTTGCTCCAGCACCAACTTAAAAGTCCAAAGTCTCATCTGAGACCAAAAGCAAAAGTCCTTCAGGCTGTGAACCTGAAAAACACAACCAAATGTATCTATTGCCAAGATACAATGGTGGAACAGACATTGGGTATACATTCCCATTTCAAAAGGGAGGAATAGGCCAGAAGAAAGGAAAAACAGGCCCCAAACAAGTCCAAAACCCAGCAGGGCAGACATTATGTCTTAAAGCTCCAAAATAATGTTCTTTGACTCTGAGTTCTACATCCTGGGCACAATTGGGCATCTGGGCCCCCCAAAGCCTCAGGCAGCCTCACTCCCATATCTCTGTCAGGGCACAGCCCATTGGGCTGCACTGGTGCCTGCTTTTCCAGGCCGGTGTTGCACGTTACCAGTGGCGCTGCAGTCCAGGGTCCTGGAGACAGCCCCACTGCCTTGGCTCTACTAGACATTTCCCTGGCAGGGGCTCTCTGTGCAGACTCTGACCCCACTTTCCTGCTCAGCATTGTGCTAGTAGATGGCCTCTGTGGTGGCTCCGCCCCTGTGGCAGGTCTCTGCCCGGGCTTCCAGGCTTTTCCATACATCATCTGGAATCCGGATGGAGGTTGCCACGCCTCCACTGCTCTCAAGTCCTGCTGGCCTGCAGACTTAACACGACATGGATGCCACCAAGGTTTCAGGCTTCTACTCTCCAGAGCTGCTGCATGAACCACACTTGGGGCTGCTCCAGCCCAAGTAGCTTGGATGCAGGGAGCAGGTTCCTGAGGGAAGCTGTGCCCAGGTCTGTCCTCTGGGACAACTCTGTCCTTCTAGGCCTCAGGTCTTGTCATGGGTGGGGCACCCTTCCAGACTTCTGAAATGCTTTTAGGGCATTTTTCCCATTGTCCTGGTTCTTAGCATCTGGCTGCCTCACCACCAAGATAATGTCTTTAGCAAACAGTTAATCTGTTTCACCCTTTATTTTTCTCCTGCTCTCTGCTTCTCTACAGTGTGGCCAGGCTGAAAATATTACAAAACTTTACTCTCTGCATCCCTTTTAATTTCTGGCTTTACATCATGATTTTGCCACCATAACTCAGAGTAGGCTCTTAAAAGCAACCATGCAGCTTCCTTAATGCTTTGCTATTTAGAAATTTCTTCTGGCAAATGCTCTGGTTCACAACTCTTTAAGTCCCACCTTCCACAAAATCCAAGGGCATCGACACAATGCAGCCAGGTTCCTTGCTATGGTGTAGCAAGGGTGATCTTTAGTCCAATTCCCAATAAGTTCCTCATTTCTATCTGAGACCTCATCATC
>NW_007729368.1:28933-30015 GCF_000696425.1 Galeopterus variegatus | reverse complement strand
GTGCCATTTTGCTTCCATTGCTTCAAGAAAAACTGTTTCCCTTTTCCCCAGTAAATGCCATCTATGTGTTTGGTGCATGTTTAAGATTTTCGAGCTTCATTGACTCTTATATCAGTTTTGAGTCCCAATCCATTCAATAATTAGGCTTGTAAGAAATTTTTTATGTTTTCTGAATGATTACATCTAGTTAATATCTTCTTAGCAACTAGAGATTCTCAAATGCTTGGGGCACAAAGATAAAATAGTAAATTGGACCCTCACAGACACAGGCAAGCTCAACTTTTAAAAAGAAACAGGAAGTCATAAGAACTTGGGAGTATGGAGGACAAATGAAATTATTAATTTTCACTGCCTGGGAGTGTAAAAATATTTGGGGGGAAAGCTTTATTCCTCTGGTCTTTCAAAAGGCAAGAGGGACTTGTCAGCTGGACCCTGGATGAGTTTGCAAATATGGTTGTCATGTCCGTTTCATGCCTCAGACTTTCTCTCCCTATGCCACTTGGCTATGGAGTGGAATATATCTTCATAGCTACTGTTTTCTTGATATTACTTAATTGGGCCCTTCTCATTTCATGAAATTTACTACTAATCACTTGGGAAAAATAGCTGACAATAAATTGGGACATTTATAGAGATTTCAAAATTCTCAGTGTCCTAAGTCTCTTTGGTTTATATTCCCGACTCTTCTTGAAATGATCTATGTTTTCTCCTTTGGTCTTCCACCCTCTGTTATTCATTGTTTATTTTCAGAAGGAGTTTCATGAATCTCTTTCTATTCTACAGATCATTCCTTAGCACAGGAAATAAAAATCCTTTCTTCTGTGTTATCTCATTTCCCATAGTGAAGATTCAGTACAAAAAGAATAATAGGTTTCTCCTTTGCCCAAAAGTGGCAATTTATAACTTTTAACTCCAGATTGAGTGACACTCAGATTATGAGCCTCTGTGAGGAATAATTTCATTTGTCAACTTTTCCTAATTGGAAAAGAGGATTAGAAGACTGGAAAAGGAAGGGGATTTAGAAAATAGGTAGATGAAGGGCCGGCCCGGTGGCGCACTGGATAGTGCGCCGCTTGGGAAGC
>NW_007729368.1:27871-28399 GCF_000696425.1 Galeopterus variegatus | reverse complement strand
GGCCAATCGAAGTGCGCAGCCCCGAGTTGAAACCTCTTGCAGCTTTTATTTTTAGCTAGGCAGGAATTTTTCGCTCCTGACACAATCTAGCCAATGCAAGTAAGCCAGCGATAGGTAAGCTAATTTTGTGGTTAGCCCTGTAGCCCCTCCCCACCCTGGATTCCCCATAGGGACTTTCCAGGCTAAAATGGCAGAGCCGCCTAAAATGGCGTTGGCCATGCTACTCTGTTTATTCCCCTTTATTTTAGCAAGTGATTTGTACAGAAGCAGAATGCATATGTTAAGGTCAGTAGGGGTTGGGGCGTCCCTTAACAAGTCCAATTTTGCTAGGTGATTTTTCAAGAGCAGTTAGAAATCTGGAATTTTATGTAAAATATTCTGATTTTTAAAATCTTGACTTATTAAAAATAATCACCACCACCACAATAACAATACTGTACAGGACAAAACACGCTTCTCTACTGGTAGAAATGGCACATGGGCTTCCAGTTTGTCACCTTTACAGTTGTGTACACAAATACACATGCA
>NW_007729368.1:14228-27861 GCF_000696425.1 Galeopterus variegatus | reverse complement strand
GGTTGCGATCCATTGCCGGACACGGAAAAAAGACAAAAGACAAAAAAAAAAAAAAGAAAATAGGTAGATGAAGATTTGGCTATGGGAAAAAAACGGTGAGTAGGTGAGTAGATATCTAAATGCTATTTTACAAGAAAAACAAGTAAAAAGTAATCTGAAAAATAATCTCTTCTTCAGTCCTTGATTTATCTTTTCTTGCACTACTTCCTTCCAGCAGTCAGGATCATTAATTGTGATTAAGATGTCAGGTTGTCAGCTCCAGTTGAATTTGCTTTCTGAAAGATGTTTTACATTATCTTTGTTCATTAGGCTACACTTGCATTCATCATAATTTTTCTCATCTAAATTTCAAATGATATTGGTATCTTACTGCATAAATTATTTGTATATTTGTGTTCCATTTGGTTATATGATTGTACATCATAAATATTCTTAAGCATGTATGGAATATTTGCTGTTCATTAGAAAGAAGCATTTGAGCTCATAGTCAATTTTCATTTTGCCAGGTGGCATTCCAGGTGTTCAAATACTTGTGACCTTTGTTTTCTTATCTACAGACATTACCTTCAATATTTTTTATATATTTATGATAGGACTGAGGTACTTAGCCACACACATATTGGTCTCCTGCCTCAAACCTCTCCAACAAAAAGTGCATCTTGCATAATACTTCCATATAAATCTTTCTATAAACTATTCCCCCTCTCAAATGGGAACAGTACCTCCCATTACATATGGAATAAGTTCAAACTCTTTAGGCTGACACCCACAAATTTTTACTATTTTGTTCTTGTCTGCCCAGTTTTCTATCTACTTCCTTCTTTGATCCACATGCACCAAACTGATTGATTTTTCTCATTGAATATGCTGGAGCAGCGGTGGAAACCAGGAGATATGCAAGCCATGTATGTGTACAGATGCATTGTCAAATGTCCTGTTAGTGATCCAAGGTGATGAATGAGGATCAGTGATTTTTTTTATAACGGGGATTCTTATGGCCTACAATGGAAGTAAAAGATATTTTTAACTCCAATTGCAGCTTTGGGGAAACTGATTAATGGAATTGTGGCCATTGTGCAACTTGTGAGTGCAGGGAGATATAGTTTCTGATATAGGTTATTAGGTGAAAAAATAATGGCATAATTTCCCTAGATTCCCCTCAAATCATGCCAATTCTTTGTCAGGCTGGAAGTATTAGAGTTTGTGTCTAAAGGACCATATGCACAAAGGGGAGTAATATCCTTTTTGGAGGAATTGTCATTCCAAATAAGAGTTTTCCATTTGAACAGGTAGTAGATGTATGATGAATTCCTCCATTGTAATCTTTAGAAACAGGTGAAATCTACTACAGTTGGGGGAAAGTAGTAAGGCTGCTAATATCACTTAAAAAGTTGATGCTGAGGGCCTGGTGGCATGGTAGTGGAAATATTTCAATGAGGATGTTGGAAACCAGAGATTAATGTGTGGTGAACGTGACAGGAATGTTGGGTATGTGAAAGTACACCCAACTTGAGCTTATTTAAGTGTTATTACCATGAATGATGACTTTTGCTCTAGAGCACGTAAAGACCTTTCCACATCAGATACAGGTCCTCAGGCCTTGAGTAAAGATATAAAATTGTACAAATGACGAAAGATATAAAAATTTATAAATGGTTTAAGTGGCTTTCCTTACTAAATGTTCCTTAAGGGAAGAACTCTACCTTTTAAAGCTTTTTATCTCCCATTTTACCATACACACTGTCTGTATGTGCTTGTGCAGGTAGATGTTCAGTAACTATTTTCTGAATATGTTTTAAAGAAATACATAATATATTATCCTCATTACCAGGACATAGATATTTATCAAAGATTTATTGAATATCAACTGAGTACAGGTACTGTTCTACAGTCTACAGATATAACAGTGAACAGGTAAAGTTTTTATTTCTAATGTAAACTGCCACAGATTTTTTCACTCAGAAGCTTTTCCTGATTAGATTAGAAAACTTGCAGCTCATGAATGTGCACTCTGTGTGCGTGAGTGCGTGTGTGTGTGTGTGTGTGTGGTGTGTGTGTGTGTGTGTCTGTTGTGTGTGTCTGGTGTGTGAGGGTGTGTGTGTGTGTGTGTGTGTATTTGCCAAACACACAATTGGAAGCATTTGGTGTCATGGAAAGCACAGAGTACACAGGACTTGGTTTTGAATTGTAGAAAGTAATAGAAAAGTTTATATTAAATGAAGATAAATTTTATAAGGAAGAGGGCCAGCATAGCTCTCTTTACAAAAGTAATACTGTACTTGCTTTTATTGCATTTTTACTTTCTGAGGTTTCAGTTACCCATGGTCAACCATGGTCTGAAAATAATAGATGGAAAATTCCAGAAATAAACAATTCGTAAGTTTTACGTTGCATGCCATTCTGAGTAGCCTGGTGAAATCTTGCACTGTCCTGCTGTGTCCAAACCAGGATGTGAATCATCCGTTTGCCGAGTGTATCCACACTGCGTATGTTATACCCTACCCATCAATCACTTAGTAGCCATCTCACTCATCAGATCCTTAGTGCTTATGTTCAAGTAACCCTTATTTTACTCAATAATGTCCCCAAAGTGCAAGAGTACTTGTTATGGCCAACGTCCGACGGGTAAAAGAAATTTGCCCATGAGAACCGGGTGATAGGAAAAGGAAAAGAGTTTATTTCTGGCAGCCAGGGCTACGCAGGCCAATCGAAGTGCGCAGCCCCGAGTTGAAACCTCTTGCAGCTTTTATTTTTAGCTAGGCAGGAATTTTTCGCTCCTGACACAATCTAGCCAATGCAAGTAAGCCAGCGATAGGTAAGCTAATTTTGTGGTTAGCCCTGTAGCCCCTCCCCACCCTGGATTCCCCATAGGGACTTTCCAGGCTAAAATGGCAGAGCCGCCTAAAATGGCGTTGGCCATGCTACTCTGTTTATTCCCCTTTATTTTAGCAAGCGATTTGTACAGAAGCAGAATGCATATGTTAAGGTCAGTAGGGGTTGGGGCGTCCCTTAACATACTGTGCCTAATTTTAAATTAAACTTTTTAATAGATACGTAGGTATAGCAAAAACATAGTACATGTAGGGCTTGTTACTATCCATGTTTTCAGGCACCCACTGGGAGTCTTGAAACATATATCCCGTAGATAAGGGGGAACTATGGTAGTTGTCGTATGTAGAGGTTACCTTATTAACTATTAGTCCCATGACCCATCATGATATCCAATAAATAAAAGTAAAGTATTTTAAATTATTATAATTTAATATAATAAATAATATAATGCACACATCCAATAGAATCACAGTTCTAAAATTCAAATCATGGTCACTCATCTAAAGTATTTAGGTAGCAAGTTAACCCTCAGGATCAAGTCTGAACTCTCCCTCCTGATATGCCTAAGGCCTTTCACAATCTTTCCTATCACCACCTTTCTAGTCTCACTTCCTACACACTGCTGTACATTCCATTCTACACCAAACCACTTTGATTTTTCAATTACAGCCTGGGCTCCCTATGGGTCTGTGCTTGGAATGCAATGCCTTCCCCGTAATTTGCTCATCCAGTTTAAATACCATCCCTGCTGTGAAGCCTTCCTTATCTCCCCAGTTGGCTGCTCCTGCTGTAATCCCACAGGTTTTAAACACGTCTCCAAGAGCATCATTTCCATCGCTTTGAAATTTTATGTACTGTGTGTCTTCATTACAACATGGAGTGAAATCCAAGAGGATAGGGACTATCCTTGGAACTTGTTGTTTTGTGGATACATGACAGAATGTTTGTTGAATAAGTAAATGGCCAACTTAATGAAGGGAGAAAGGTAGGCATTATTATTATCACTTAATAGGTAAGGGCACTGAGGCTTTTAAAGGCTAATCAGTAATATCTATTGAAAGCCAAATTAATAGTCTCCCCCCCCCACTACACTCAACATTGTCTGGAGGGGCTGGGCCTTCAGGACTCTTTTTCATAGATTCACCCTGACTAGTTGTGGCCAGTGAGTGCAGCCTGGCTCATTTGATTTGAGTGCAATTTCTGCCTAATGTAGCATCCCTGAATCCTGAGTGCACATTATAATCACATGGGGAACACTACGGCTTGCTTTAAACCCCCCTTGAAAATTGTTCATAGCAGGGTGCCTACCACTTAATGATATGTATAAATGTTTATGGGAAAGAAAAAAAAAAAGAAAAAGTAAACTCTGAAACTTTCTTAAACTTTTAATTCTTTGGTTCTTTTTGGTGCTTATTCTAAGTTTCTCCAAGTTTTATCATTAGTTTAAGTGATTTTAATCTGATTTTAACTCCCTTACCCATTCCCCAAGGATTTTCCCCCCTATTTCTCTAAGTTAAGAAGTTGTAGAGTGTATATTTGAAATTATAGTCAATGGAGGTTGGCCACGGTTGAATTTCTTAGACGGCTTTTCATTTGAAGCTACTCATCCCTGACAATCTATGCTCTTAAAGTGTCGATTTCTTTTAAAAGGGTTGTCTTTCAGTGAAAGTTTCCAAGTACTACCCAAATGAGTTTCATCATTAGCCAGAAGTATGAGGAAATAGAGTTCCCAGGAGGCTGTTATTTCAAACCCAGATAGAAGCTCCAAGTTTTTCCCAGTGTTCTGAGTTCAAGTAGGTTGTGCATCTATTACCGGGTTGCTCCCTTTGAGTCCCCAGACTCAGCTGTTGATACATTCATTATTTGTTAATGCGTGAATTAGACATGATTATGTCAGTCCATTGCTTAAAATCCTCCAATGGTTTCTTAATTTTCCAAATAATACTCAGACTCGTTACCTTCCATATGAAGCCCTACATTATCTGGGTTGAAGCACATGTACCAAAGACACCCACATACATCCTTCCTTTCAGCCTTTCTGAACTACTTGTAAGGCCCCCAAAACGTGCCTCTATTCCTGCATGCTTGTGTTTTACTTTTCATAGACTGTCTTTTTCCTTTCTATTATTTTATCTAGATTTCTGCTATTCATTTTGCAAAATTTAAGTTCAACTCTTACTGAAGGGGTTCCCTACCTGACACCAGCCATCCTCCACCAAAGCAGATGCTATCTCTGTTTCTCTGTTCTCCCAAAGTATGAAAGTCCCTGCTTCTCTCATGACATTTGTGCTATATTGTGCTGAGTTTCTGACCAGACTTCAACTGCTTGGAAGACAGGGACAGTTATTCATTTGGCTTTGTAGTTCCAGCACCTGGCCCAATGATTATCACATACCAGGCACTGTGCTAACTGGTATGGATCAGTGAGTGACACAATGCACAGAGATCCAAGTCAAGATCATAAGCATCTTTTGGATGCTTACTTCTCCCAGTTCTGATATCTAATCACTAAATAAGTGATTCTTAAAATGTTTAATTCACATTCTCTTTAAGAATTTGATAAAAAATCTGAACTCTCCCAAGAAAAATAGAGTTTCTATAAATTTTACGTATAGTTTATGACAGTTTGTAAGGAATTTGAGTCCAACCCCCTGTCAGTGGGCAAGCTCTGTGTTGTACATAAAGTATATAGTGATTAATAAGGGAACATCATTGCTCTCAGTGAATTCCCCATGAAGTTAGAGAAAATCACATAATCAAATAACTGCAGTGCAATGTAACAAATGTAATAATCAAAGGAGGGAAACATTAACTCTTACTGAAGTTTTCAGAGCAGTATCATTTGACCTAAACCTTAAAGGAACAAAAGATGTAATTGAAACAAAAGATTAAAGAAGCCATAAGAAAGAAAAACTGAAAAACAAAGTAATTATAATTTAATAACAATATTAGTAACAGCAACACTTACTCATGCTACACAAAATTATAAATGATTTTACATACATTAATTCAGTTAATACTGAATAAATCCCTTGAGGTAAGTTCTAATACCTATTAGTTTTCTGGGGCTGCCATAACATAATACCACAGACTGGGTGACTTAAGCAACAGTAATTTATTTTCTCAAAATTCTGGAGGCTAGGAGTCCAAGATCAAGGTGTCAATAGGGTTGGTTTCTTCTAAGACCTCTCTCTATGACTTGTAAATGGCCATCTTCTCCCTGTGTTTTCACATGGTCTTTCCTTTGTCCCTGTCTGTGCCCAAATTTCCTCTTCCTCTAAGTACACCAATCATATTGGATTAGGGCCCATGCTAATGACTCATTTTAACTTACTTACCCCTTTAAAGATCTTATCCCCAAATGCAGAGGATACATTCTCGAGTACTAGGAGTTAGGACTAGGACTTCAACATATGAATTTTGAGGGGACACAATTCAGCTTATAACATGTTATAATCCCCATTATACTGAAAAGGAAGCTGGAACACAAGGACGGACATCAAGTAACTTGCCCAAGTTCACAGAGCTATTAAACATCACAAAAGGAATGGAAATCAGCCTTTTGAGGGGATACCTGCATTCCCACGTTTATCTCAGCTCTATTTACTAGAACCAACAAAATTTACCATTGATGGGTGCCTGGATGAGGAAAGTGTGGTAATATATACTCAATGGAATACTACTCAGCTGTAAAAAAAGAATAAAATTCTGCCATTCACAGCAGCATGGATGAGCTTGGAGAAAATTATGCTAGGTGAAATAAACAAGATACAGAAAGAAAAATACTGCAAGTCTTCATTCATAAGTAGGAGCTAAAAATTTAATTAATTAATTTAAGAAAGAAAGAAAGAACAATCCTAATAAGATGAACTTTCAGAAGGAAAGAACTGAACTGTGGTTACTAGAGGTGGGAAAGGGGGAGAGGGAAGGGTATAATGAGAAATTGGTTAATGGACACAAAACAACTAGGTAGGAAAAATAAATTCGGTTGATGTGCAGTGGAGATAGACATCTATAATTAACATTAATTTACTGCATATTATCAAATGACTAGAAGAGAGGAGATCAAATGTCACCACAAAGAAAGGATTACCTTTGTAATGATGACTATGCTAAATTAGTCTGGCTTGATAATCACACATTGTCCTGGATATTGATATTCAACTCTGTACCCCACAAATATGTATAATCAATTATATTTCAATAAAAAAAATTTTAAATAGTGTTTAAAGGTTCTGTTTCAGCACGGTGGCCAAAAAAAAAGAAAGAAAGATAGAAATAGAATTTGAACACACATATCTAACTACTGAATCTGTGAGGCTAACCTCTACAATTTATACATGCTTGGTTTATATGTTATCTTAAAATATGAGAAATAATATTCACTGACATATTGAATTGTCAGGATATCCCCATTCTGCTCTGCTTGTGATATGCCAAAATTCCAAAAAAACAGAAATTTAAAACCTCTGGTCTAAGGGAATTAAAGTTGGCTTCTTTTACTGAGCTATAAAACTGATGGTTTCTGCTGTGTGCAGGAATAACAGCCACAAGTAACTACTACTGGGTGCTTACAGTGGCTTAGGCTCTGTCCTAGGTGTAAACAGAAATTTAAAACCTCTGGTCTAAGGGAATTAAAGTTGGCTTCTTTTACTGAGCTATAATACTGATGGTTTCTGCTGTGTGCAGGAATAACAGCCACAAGTAACTACTACTGGGTGCTTACAGTGGCTTAGGCTCTGTCCTAGGTGTACTGAACACCCCATCTCATTGGTAACTCACAGCTCTTGGTTGGAAGTTTGTTATGATCCACATTTTCCAAATGAGTAAACTGAGAACTGAGACTAACAGAAATTATTTCCTAACCTCTTCACAAAATCAATGCCAGGAATTTAAAACAAGGTTTCTTAAGAAGAGGTTTTGAGTTTCTTGCTTTTTTTCTTGCTCCCAAATCCCAGGCCAAAGTTAGGACTCCCTATATAAGTCTTGGCACTTTATGTTGGACTTTGCCCTCTTGTCTGTTCAGCCTGCAGGGTCTTTCCATGTTCACAACACTGATATATGCTACCTCTTCCCTCAGCTTCCTTCACTCCCACCTCCCTGCCTGCTGAGAATGTGAGCTGTCTAGGTAAAAACAGCACTTTTAGAGCCACTTCCCAGGTACTCACTGGCCTCCCTCAGGAGGGTATTCTAAGTTAGTCATTTTGGGTAGGTTAAGGAATAGATCACTATCGCATGCCAATGTCATTGTCTTTGGCCCACTTCTCTGTTGCTTCCTTGCAACGTTCTAAGCCAGTGCTAATCTATGGGTCCTCATGGCCTGTGGAGGAAAATAAAAAGCGTTTCAATTCCACAAGGAAAAATCGTGTGTCTTTAGACAATGTTAGGATTTCACAACTGAGCATTCACTGCTTCTCTGCACTCTGAGAGATTTTGTAATCAAATGCCCATTCCTCAGGTAATGTCAAATGACAGAAAATGCCAGGCTCCTACTTCTGTGTGTAGCTCTGATAAGGCTGGATAGCACTTGAAGCAAAACATTAAAGCTTTGTCTACCTTTTTGCTTTAATTCCTAATAACTAATTAATTGCTTGTGTATTAGTGGAAAAGCATTAAACTTGAAATAAAACAACTGGGCTCTGGCACTAGCTTTGCCAGCTGGGTTTATGTAATTGTAAATGTCACAGAAATCTGAAATGGAACCCAAAATCATCTACTGCTTTCTAGTTGAGTGACTATTGGTAAATTCTTAAATGCTTTGACTCAATTTTCTCTTCTATAAAATGGGATCAATAAAATATTTACCTCTTTGATTTGCTGAGGCTTAAGAAGACAAGGCATATTAAGACTGTGTGTTACAGAATTGCTTTATTGCCACTTTAGGCTGAAAGATTAGATTATAAGTGCAAGAGAGCAGCACTAATTAACGTGTAAATATTGAGCATCTACTATGTGCTAGGCACTGAGGAAACAAAGAAAAAAAAAAAAAAGAGCCGTGTTTCCTCATCTAGTTTGTAGCACTGACATTCCTCAACGTACTTGTGACTGCTCTGAAAACAACGCCTCTGCCTCAGTTTAGATTTTTCCCCCACAGTGGAAGAAAACAGAGTAATTATGAGCCTGAATTTCTGAAGTAAGCAGTGTGTTTAATTGATGTTTTAGGATCTGTTTTCTGTACATTTCCAGCCCTGTTTACAAACGTGCCTCCAGCTGCAAGTTTAGTCAGACGGTAACAGAAGTATTCAGAGCCTGCTCAGGTAGGGTAAGGAAGGGTAGAACAGAAATCCAGGCAGAAAACACTGGAGTGTCAGAGAAAGACGCCCAGGTATATCAGCCAGAATTGGTTTATCATCTCAGCTCCTTATCAACTTTGTTTCCTATTTCCTCTTTTTCTGTTTTTCTTTTTTTGTTCCAGTATGATTTCATATTATATCTTTTGCTGTATTTTTTATTTGTTATGTTAATATTATCCTTTTCTGAACTTGTTATATTGCATTCATTGCTGTTCCTTGAGTATAAGCTGTGATTCTTCTGAGTCCTTTGAGCAAGGGAACACTTAGAGTATTTAATGTTAATTAATGTAGGTATTTATGAAATAAACAGCTTACATTTCAAGATGAAAGGTCAAGCAGAGCTTCTCCCAAGTGGCCTTAGAAAGATAGAATCTACAAATCAGACCTTAGTAGAAGAAGTACGCGTATACCCACAACTGCAGAAGTACTCCCATCATCCTATGTAAACACACACAGAACAAGGATGTTTACTATAATTAGCAAAAGAGTGGTAGTCAAGACCACTCACTTACAATCCTGGTTGTGTTATTAACTATCTATGACCTTTGGATTTTTTTTTTTTTTTTTCTCTTTAAAATGATGGGTTTGAGAGGGAAGAAAACATAAACTCGTGCTTTTCTGGAACTGGGCCAATCGCTTTATGAATATTGTCTCATTTTTATCCTTGAGTGTTATTACTCAGCTTTTCACTTCCTTATGTAATCTTTGTTCTCATAACTACATTAAAGTAGATAGTATCATCCTTTTTCAATAAGTGACTATGCTAAGGCTTAGAGGGATTTCTCTGATTACATTTAAATGGAGATGCTTATTGTCATTAAAAAAATTAAGATTTGTTTCAACAGGTAAATATTTCAAAACAAGGGCTACGTGAAGAAAAAAATAATACAGAAGAATAGAAAAGATAGGAAACCACTGGCCCTGCTATTGCACAACTGCAATTCAGTACATTTTGAGTTACTAGAATTTGACTGGCTGGAGTTATCTGAAGCTGTAGTTCTCAAAGCAATGTGATTGTCACTTCATCTGTCCTTCTGGCCTTTCGAAGACAACATTTGAGAAAAATAATCCTAGATTCTCTTAACTTTTTCATTATTTAAATTATTATATGGAGGTTGATGGCTTCTCAATTTCTACATCCAGAGCAAATCTTAACTCTGAAACCCAGACTCAAACATCCAGCTGCCTACCTGAGATCTCCATCAAAATGTCTCAAAAGCATTTTTAAGTACAGCACGCCTAGAATCATATTTAACATCCTTATGCTCCACTTATGCTCCACTTCTCCAGTGATCTACATATCTGGCAATACAAATACCTTGTCCAGTAGCATAAGCTAGAAAACTTGGAGTATTCTCTGACTCCTCACCCTCAGTTGCACTGCTTGGATTTGCACTCATCTTTCTTCCTGGACATAATTTTCTCATTGGTTTCTTTACTCCTTGCCCCCTGATACCCATCAACTTTTATTATCCTTCCATCCCTTCTCCACAATGCAACCTGTGAAATCCTTTAAAAAGAATGATCTGATGTGATTACCCACAACCCCAGACACAACTCTGTCACATGGCCTCCACTACCCTTCATAATTTTGTACCAGTTTACCTATCTAGCCTCATCTTGAACTACTCTCTTCTTTCTCCCCATAGACATATGGGTCATTTTTAGGTCCTTGAACTTCCTGTACTTCTCCCATGAAAGACTGTTTTCTACCATTTCACTAAACACTTATACTTCAACTCTTGATTTAAACACACCATCAAAGACTTTTCCCAAGACCATTATATGAAGCTTCCTCCTTGAATCCTATTACCAACTTTGCCAGTTTGTTATTATAGAAGTATGGGAAGTTTCTACTGAACTATCTTCAATAAACACTTATACTTCAACTCTTGATTTAAACACACCATCAAAGACTTTTCCCAAGACCATTAAATGAAGCTTCCTCCTTGAATCCTATTACCAACTTTGCCAGTTTGTTATTATAGAAGTATGGGAAGTTTCTACTGAACTATCTTCAATCTTGGTAATTCTTTCATCAACTGTGTTACGTCTATTAATAAGCCTATTTAAGGCATTCTTTTTTTCTGTTGTAGTGTTTTTGATTTCTGGAATTTCCTTTGATTCTTTCTTAGAGTTTCCATCTCTCTGCTTACCTTACCTATCTGTTCTTGCATGTTGTTTATTTTTTTCTATCAGAGCCCTTAACATATTATTCATAGTTTTTTTAAAATTTCATTTCTGATAATTCCAAAATCTTTATCATTTCTGAACTGAGTTCTGATGGTTGACTTGTCTCCTGAGACTGTTTTTTACTTGCCTTTTGACATGCCTTGTAGTTTTTTTATTGAAAGCCAGACATGTTTTATTGGGTGACAGAAACTGAGGTAAATTGGCCTTTAGTGTAAGAATTTATGTTAATATGGCTAAGAGTTGGGCTGTGTTTGCTTGCTATAGTTATAGATGCCAGAGGCCTCAAATTTCTCTAGTGTATTTGTTTTTGTCTCCACTCTAGATTTGGGGCTTTCCTACATACTCTTCCTCAGAGACAGTCTATGTCTTGCAGCTCTTTTAGCTATAATTCAGTATTATACTGGCATTCTGTTGGTATGATGGTAAGGTATGAGGGAGGGGAAGTATTCTAAAATATTCTGATTAAATGTCAGTCTTTCAGTTGCCCAGTGACTAGGTGCTGTGACCTTCACAAGTGTTTCACCAACATTATAGCATTTTTTTTCTACTGACTCATGTTCTTTTCTTTGGCTACAACATTCCTAATCTATTTCTTTGAAGCTCTACCCCACGGCCTATGTTTATTTCTCTTAGGTGGGACAGGAAGACTGGACGAGGCTGGACTGAGAGGAATTCCCTTCCTCTAGTTGAGCTAAGGCTCTGACTAAGTCACTTCCCCTGGCCCATAGGGCTTTGTTTTGGAGAAGGTTCTGGGCATATTTCACAACATCACTCTTTCCCAACCCCTGACAGAGCCAGGAGAGGATCTTTTTCAGATCTTCATCATAAAAACCTGGTAAAGTTCCCAGAGGTAAAACCCAAAAATGTGTGGGAATCCCCCTAATATTGGAACCCGCAAGAGTTTCTCAGTAGACTCCAGCCATTCATCAAAGTGTTTAAGTGTTCCTCCCATTTTATGGATCCAGCTGTTTTTGTTCCTCGTAAGCAGATCTCAGCTGTATTCCTCCAGATGCACTGACCTCTCTAGTTTTGAGGTTGACAGTGTGCCCTGCAACCTCAGTTCTTTCATGGGTCCAAGAAAAGTTGTTGATTTTCAATTTGCCTAACTTTTTCTTACTGTACGGATGGGAGTGACTCAGATCTTTACACGTCGGAACTGAAACTGGAAGTCTCATGTTAGTTTTGTCTATAAAACACACCCCTCCATGTTTCCATCTGTGATCATCATGTTTTCCTGTTTCCTCTATTATGAGTTTTACTGTTGCTCGGATTTATAGAAAACTGTCTAGATTCAGTTTAAAAGAATCTTTGATAAGGAGGTAATTTTTTTCAAAATGTCAGTGTGATTGTTTAAGTTAAACATTAGTATTCCTATGTGAACCATTCTAGACATATTTTGATAAAATTAACTGAAGATGAAAACCACTGATAAAGAATTTAATCAAGATTAATGCGGATGCACTGATCTCTCCAGTTTTGAGGTTGACAGTGTGCCCTGCAACCTCAGTTCTTTCATGGGTCCAAGAAAAGTTGTTGATTTTCAATTTGCCTAACTTTTTCTTACTGTACGGATGGGAGTGACTCAGATCTTTACACGTCGGAACTGAAACTGGAAGTCTCATGTTAGTTTTGTCTATAAAACACATCCCTCCATGTTTCCATCTGTGATCATCATGTTTTCCTGTTTCCAGTATTATGAGTTTTACTGTTGCTCAGATTTATAGAAAACTGTCTAGATTCAGTTTAAAAGAATCTTTGATAAGAAGGTAATTTTTTTCAAAATGTCAGTGTGATTGTCTAAGTTAAACATTAGTATTCCTGTGTGAACCATTCTAGACATATTTTGATAAAATTAACTGAAGATGAAAACCACTGATAAAGAATTTAATCAAGATTAATGCTTTCATTTTAAAAGGTTGATAAGGTGGGTGAGCACATTAATGGTTTCATCCATTAAATCTTTTGGTACTAAGAATTGATGTCCTTGTCCTACTTAGGTAAAGAATTTTTATTTCTTGGCAGAAAAAAAGATTATTTATGAATTGAACTATAGTGGTAATTTTTCTCAATTGACTAAAGGTCCAATTTTTGTCTCAAACATTTATCTAGTGGCTTATTGTGTAATGGGCTCTTCCCAAATCAAAGTTTAACAGGGGTGAGGGAAGGGTTAATTATCAGAGAGTCTCCTCATTAAAAACTAGATGTAGCAGTTGAAAAATAGATGGTTTAGTACAAATTCAATGTCCTATAAAACAATAACTACAAGATAATTTCTTTCTTTTTTTTTGTAAAATATATATGAATGTTATATATGG
>NW_007729368.1:12725-13931 GCF_000696425.1 Galeopterus variegatus | reverse complement strand
TTTTTTCAGTTGAAGAAACTGAGGAATGGAAAAGTCAACTTTCCTGAATCATCTTCTTTCTCATTTCTGCCCATCAGAATAATGACCATCATTAAAGACCTTACTCAAATATACATGGCTTTGGCATTTCTATCACAGCATGTCTGTCTCTCATCAATTTTAAATTTCTTCCAGTATAACGATAATAACGAGGACTAAAGTGAAGAAGAAGAAGAGTTGTGTGGGGGGGTAACTTCTGATTACAATTTGTCATGAGCTTAGCTGTGCATAGCTAATACATTATGTGTTATTTTAACTAATCCTCACAATAATCTCATGACCAGTATTGTTTCCATTTTACAGATGAAGAAAAAGGAAATGAGCAGGTTAAGAAAGTATACAAATCTCCCTTTTCACAACCTGCAGAACTCAGATTTTTACACAGGTCTATGTGTAATTTGATAGATAGGAAGTTCTCAGTAAATACATATTTAATAATTGAGCTAATTTAGGGAACATTTGGTATTCATGAACCAGATTTTTAGTATTTATCAATGGCCCATTAATCCCTCACTTCTTTCACAATTAAAAACCAGCTTTTATCACAAGTAGTGCTTGAAGTCCAGATTCTTTAAGTAAATAATTGTTTTTGGTCATGGAAAAAATGATCACCACTGCTGCCATTTGGCTTCCTTGTGCTTTTCTTTATTGTACTTTAAAATGTTGAAAACGTTTTTTTCAAAATTTAGTTTTTTGTTGCCAGACTTTTACTTTTTTTTATCACTTTCTTTTTTAGATACCACCCTCTCTACCATGAACTAACATTTTAGCTCGTAGCTTAAATTTTACAGATAACTAACAAGAGCTTACTTATTTAGCACTGTCATAGAACAATCACATTGAATAATGCCTTTGGAAACAAGTAGGACAGATATTACTACGTTCAGTTTAAGGATGAAGAGGTTAAGTCTCTAAGAAGGTCAGTTAGAGTCATACAGGATTAAAACACAGAGGTAGGCTTACAGGAGATTTATTGGACTCCAGACCTAGTGTTTTCGTCTGTGTTATAGGGCCTGATAATACAAAACCATCTTCTTTGTCAGACTTTTAACAGCCCACTATAAATTCTCCTATAACTTGAGTTTCTACTCCATTTGTACTGGATTGTTTTTTATTTTTATTTTTTCATTGGTTATGAATATTCATGAGAAACAAAGCTGATTGTCA
>NW_007729368.1:8021-11459 GCF_000696425.1 Galeopterus variegatus | reverse complement strand
AAATCAGTGAGCTTCTTCAAGGCATGACAATATGAACTGGTGAACAAAATATTTTCAAAATATGAGGAATATATTCTGCATCTTTCTATGTCTTGAAATTTACTTATAGGCCTTGTTATTTTACTTTAAGAGTTTCAAATATTTCCCCTTAAACAATTTATTTTTGAGTCTAAACAGCCCTTTTCTCTGCAGTGTTTTTGTTTAGTTTTTCTTTTTTTTAATTTTACTACTCAAAATACATTGTAGTTGATTTTCATGCCCCTTTATGCTTTCCTCTCCACCCCCTCCACCCCTGTCATATCTGTTCACTTGACTTAAATAGTTCAAGGAATTTTTTGTGGTTATTCTCTGCAGTATTTTTGAACAATGGCTCCGAAGGCATCGTCCTCTTAAAGAAGTTTATCCAGAAGCCAATGCACCCATTGGACATAACCGGGAATCCTACATGGTTCCTTTTATACCTCTCTACAGAAATGGTGATTTTTTTATTTCGTCCAAGGACCTGGGCTATGACTACAGCTATCTACAGGATTCAGGTAAAATTTGATTTCTTCAAGATAAATTGCTGAATCTACTATGATCAATTTTGAAATAGTACAAAACCATATGTTTCTACAATGTTATCCATGAACGCTTTAAATTGGGAAAGTGTATTACAATTCTTACTAATCACCAATTTATTCTTAAATTAACAAAATTCTCAGGACCTTTAAATCTGTATCAATTCTGCTTAATAAAGAGAATTTTGTACACGGCAACCATGAGAAGAGCACTAGAATTTTAAAAAACAAAAGGTTTTGAGACATGACCCTATTAGCTGACTGTTGTATGACCTCGGGAAATTTGCTTCAATTCCCTGCATCTCAGTTTATTCACCTGAAATATTGGAATCAGAATACCTCAAAGAATTATTGTGAGAATAATACTTTAAAAAGCCTAGTACAGTGTGGCACAAGGTAAACAATCAGTAGTTTTGAAATCATCTTTAGGAACTTCTCGCTAGGATTACCAAGAAAATCAAGAAAATCTCGATTTTAAGCCTAATGAATGAATATTAATGATGATAATAGCTATTATAATGTTAATTGCTATGAGTATCATTAAGAGAGCAATATAAACCCTAGGATTAGGATTACATATAGGCTTTAACTAACCTTACTGAGTAGAACTATGTCAGTATCTCCTTGAGAAACGAGGAACGGACAGTAATGTCTATCCCTACCAAGAAACCTGTAACATGCAGATTCTTGACATGTGTATGAGGCAAGTATTAGTCTCCCTAGAAGGAGGTGAGGACACTAATCCTAAGAGAATTTAAGTAACTGTCCCAGTACCACACGCCAACATGTGCAGGAGCCATAATTCAGCTCTAGGAGGTCCTGCTCATCTCACTCCACTGTGCTTCCACTCTTAACACATGAAGACTGACAACCGAGAACAGTAAAATAACCTATGGCTTGCAGGAAAGAGGCACTCAACAAGCAGTGATGTTTCTTTATATTCATGACACATAAGTAAATTAAGAGATAAGGAAAATAAAATGAATAAATGAATGAAATGCTCCAACTTTCTAGCTCATGCTCCCAACTCATGCTCTGACATAGCTCCAGAACTCAAGAAGTTCCAAATCCAGTGTGGAAGTCAGGCATGCAAGAAAATACAAAACATCAGGCTATGTTAAATGCTATAAAAGTCATAAGCAAAACCCTATGTGAACACCAAGGAGAAAGCAATGACTTCTGTGTAGTTCAACCTAGAAGGACAATATAGGGCCTTGAAGTAGGCAGGTGGGAGACAGAAAAGGGCAAGAAATATATATATTTTTTTAATTTTATTTTATTTTGTCAATATACAATGTGGTTGATTATTGTGGCCCATTATAGAAACCTCCCTCCCTCATCCCTCTCGCCCCTCCCTCCTAACAACCTCATATCTGTTTGCTTGTTGTATCATCTTCAAGGAATTGTGATTGTTGTGTCTTCTTCCCTCCCCCCCCCAGTTTATTTGTGTATTCATTTATTTTTAGCTCCCACAAAAAAAGTGAGAACATGTGATATTTCTCTTTCTGTGCCTGACTCATTTCACTTAATATAATTCTCTCTAGGTCTATCCATGTCATTGAAAATGGCAGTATTTCATTCTTTTTTATAGCAGAGTAGTATTCCATCATGTAGGAATACCACATTTTCCATATCCCCATATCCACTCATCTGATGATGGACATTTGGGCTGGTTCCAACTCTTACCTATTGTAAATAGTGCTGCAATGAACATTGGAGAACAGGTGTACTTTCGACTTGATGATTTCCGTTCCTCTGAGTATATTCCTAGCAGTGGGAGAGCTGGGTCATATAGTAGATCTATCTGCAATTGTTTGAGGAGCCTCCATACCATTTTCCATAGAAGCTGCACCATTTTGCAGTCCCACCAACAATGTATGAAAGTTCCTTTCTCTCCACAACCTTGCCAGCATTTATCATTCACAGTCATTTGGACATTAGCCATCTTAACTGGGGTGAGATGGTATCTCAGTGTGGTTTTGATTTTCATTTCCTGAACGCTGAGTGATGTTGAGCATTTTTTCATGTGTCTGTTGGCCATTCATATATCTTCCTTTGAGAAATGCCTATTTAGCTTTTTAGTTTGATGGAATACCATTTGTTTATTTTTCCTTTGGTTGCCCGTGCTTTGGGGGTCATATTCATGAAGTCTGTGCCCTATCCTACATCCCAGAGTGTTTCCCCTACGTATTCTTTAAGGAGTTTTATTGTTTCAAGGTGTGTATTTTATTCTTTAATACATTTTGAGTTGATTTTACTATATGGTGAGAGGTATGCATCTAGTTTCATTCTGCTGCATATGGATATCCAGTTATCCCAGCACCATTTGCTGAACAGGCAGTCTCTTCCCCAGTGTATAGGCTTGGTGCCTTTGTCAAAGATCAGATGGCTGTAGGTGTGTGGGTTGATTTCTGGATTCTCTATTCTATTCCATTGATTAGTGTGTCTGTTTTTATGCCAGTACCATGCTGTTTTGGTTATTATGGCTTTGTAGTATAGTTTAAAGTCAGGTAGTGTTATGCCTCCAGCTTTATTTATTATTATTATTATTTTTTTTTTTTTGCTCAGAATTTCTTTGGCTATGTGTGGTCTTTTGTTGTTCCATATAAATGCCTGAATAGTTTTTTTTTCCATTTCTGAGAAAAATATCATTGGAATGTTGATGGGGATTGCATTGAATTTGTATATCACTTTGGGTAGTATGGACATTTTCGCAATGCTGGTTCTTCCAATCCAAGTGCATGGGATATCTTTCCGTATTCTTGTGTCCTCTTTAATTTCTCTCAGCAGTACTTGTAGTTCTCATTATAGAGATTTTTCCCACCCTTGGTTAACTCTTTTCCTTTTTTTTTTTTTTTTTTTTTTTTTTTTTTTTTTT
>NW_007729368.1:6101-7332 GCF_000696425.1 Galeopterus variegatus | reverse complement strand
CATATGTGTTGCTGTATTCTGTTAGCTAGTATTTTATTGAGGATTTTTGTGTCTATATTCAGCAAGGATATTGGCCTGTAGTTTTCTTTTTTTGTTGTATCTTTACCTGATTTGAGTATCAGGGATATTTTTGCTTCATAGAATGAGTTTGGGAGAATTGCCTCTGTTTCAATCTTTTGGAATAGTTTGTAGAGAATTGGTGTCAATTCATCTTTGAATGTTTGGTAGAATTCTGCTGTGAACCCATCTGTTCCTGGACTTTTCTTTGTTGGGCACCTTCTGATAAAAGCTTCAATCTCTTTTATTGTTATTGGTCTGTTCAGATTTTCAACATCATCTTGGCTCATTTTGGGTAGTATCTGTGTGTCCAGAAATTTATCCATTGCCTCCAGATTTTCAAATTTGTTGACATATGGTTGTTTATAGTAGTCTGTCATGATTTCTTGTATTTCAGAGGTATCAGTTNTTTTTTTTTTTTGCTCAGAATTTCTTTGGCTATGTGTGGTCTTTTGTTGTTCCATATAAATGCCTGAATAGTTTTTTTTTCCATTTCTGAGAAAAATATCATTGGAATGTTGATGGGGATTGCATTGAATTTGTATATCACTTTGGGTAGTATGGACATTTTCACAATGCTGGTTCTTCCAATCCAAGTGCATGGGATATCTTTCCGTCTTCTTGTGTCCTCTTTAATTTCTCTCAGCAGTACTTGTAGTTCTCATTATAGAGATTTTTCACATCCTTGGTTAACTCTATTCCTTTTTCTTTCTTTTTTTTTTTTTTTTTTTTTGGTGGCTATAGTAAATGGGCTAGCTTTCTTGATTTCTCTTTCTGCATGTTCACTATTGGAGATGAGAGATGCTACTGATTTTTGTGTGTTGATTTTGTATCCTGCAATCTTGCTGAAATCATTTATCAACTCCAAGAGTTTTTTTGTAGAGCTTCAGGCTGTTCAATATATAGGATCATGTCATCTGCAAACAGGGACAGTTTGATTTTATCTTTTCCAATCTGCATGCCTTTTATTTCCTTCTCTTGTCTGCTTGCTCTGGCTAGTACTTCCAACACTATTTTGAATAGGAGTGGTGAGAGTGGGCATCCTTGTCTAGTTCCTGTTCTTAAGGGAAAAGCTTTCAGCTTTTCCTCATTCAGGATGGTATTGGCAGTGTATTTATCATATATGGCTTTAATTATGTTGAGATACTTTCCATCTATACCTAACTTGTAGAGG
>NW_007729368.1:2991-3783 GCF_000696425.1 Galeopterus variegatus | reverse complement strand
GCAGCATATAGTTGGGTCCTTCTTTTTAATCCAGTCAGTCAGTCTGTGTCTTTTGATTGGGTAATTTAATCCTTTTACATTAACAGTTGTTGTTGAAAAGTATTGATAAGTTCCTAGCATTTTACTGATTTTTGTTTGGATGTCTTAAGTGTCTTTTGTTCCTTTCTTTCTGATTTACTGTTTGTCTTCTGTATTTGCTGGTTTCTTGTGTTATAGACAAACTTTTTTTTTCTCTTCATTGTTGGCATTTTTATTTTGCTAGTGGGTTTTCATTTTTCTTGAGTTTTTGTGACAGTGTTAGTAATTTTTCAGGTACCAAACCCAGTACTACTTTGACAATTTCTTGTAAGGGTGGTTGTGTGGTAGTGAACCCCCTCAGTATTTGTTTGTCTCAGAAATATACTATTTTCCCTTCATTTCAGAAGGATAGCTTTGTGGGGTAGAGTATTCTTGGCTGGCAATCTTTGTCTTTTAGTAATTTGAATATATCATCCCATTCCTTTCTGGCTTTTAGGGTTTGTGATGAAAAGTCTGATTTTAGTCTGATTGGGGCTCCTTTATATGTGATTTGATGATTCTCTCTTGCAGCTTTTAAGATTTTCTCTTTGTCTTTGAGTTTTTCCAGTTTGATTATAACATGTCTTGGAGAAGACCTTTTGGGGTTGAATTCATTAGGGGATCTTTGAGCTTCCTGAATCTGAAGGTCTGTGTCTTTTCCAATACCTTGGAAGTTTTCTTCTTCTTTTTTTTTTTTTTTTTTTTTTTTTTTTTTTTTTTTTTTTTTTTTTTTTT
>NW_007729368.1:0-1949 GCF_000696425.1 Galeopterus variegatus | reverse complement strand
ATTGTGGCAGGGGATTTCATGGTCCACTGGTTTGACACTATTGTCTGGCTAGGATCCTGCCGGGGCTGCCAATTTGGCATGGCTGCTTCAGTGCCTGCTCAGTCACACACTGGCACTTTGGGTGCATGGTCGCTGCAGGTCTTGGGCCTCTCCAGGGGTTACCTCTCTGGTCGGTGCCCACTCAGGCTGGGGATGGAGTCTGGCAGTGGTGAGGCCTACCTGCTCGGTCACACTGGTGCCATGTGGGCGTGGTCACCAAGGGTTTGGGGCCTCTCCGGGGGGTGCCTCTCTGGTCAGCACACACTTGGCTGGGCTGGGAATAGGGGTCTGGCAGTGGTGAGGCCTATCTGCTTGGTCACACACTGGTGCCATGGGGCACATGGTCTTCATGGGTCTCAGCCATTTCCAGGCGGTTGCCGGGCAGGATATATTTTAAGCTAAGAGAATAGCATGAAAAATAGCAGTGCAGGGGCCGGCCCGGTGGCGAACTGCTACAGTGCGCCGCTTGGGAAGTGCGGCGGCGCTCCCGCTGAGGGTTCGGATCCCACATACAGACCAGTTCCCACTCACTGGCTGAGCGACGTGCAGGGAGCAACACTGAGGATTGCGATCCCGTTGCCGGTCCCAGGCCGGTACGGGAACAACACTGAGGGTTGCGATCCGTTGCCGGTCACGAAAAAAGACAAAAAGGAAAAAAAAAAAATAGCAGTGCAAAGTGTACAATGCATTTATGGAATGCTGAATTCTCCTATTTGAGTAGTACAAAAAATGGAAAATGACCCTGAGAAGATAAATTGAGTCATTTCATAATAGCTAATACATGTTGAGTATTTTTTATCCACCAGGAACTCTTCTAGGTTTGTTGTGTATATTGTTTCCTTTAATCTTCATAACTATTCTGAAAAGTAGGCACAATTATCTTTACTTTCACAGATGAGAAAATACAGGCTTAAAGAATCTAAACAAATTGTCCTAGGCCATTTACCTAGTATGTGGCATAACACCCATGATTTGGGGCTGACAGGAGAACCTATATTGTATCAACCTTGTACCTTTCATTTGTGGGACCATTAGTTGAACAGATATGAGTTTGACTGAACTCTTTTGGTTTATCTTAAGATTATAGACAATGGGGAAAAATACTAACATGGCTGACAGGGGAGATCAGGTATTTGAAAACCTTAGATCACTTACAACAGGGAATTTTTCAAAGGGTAGAGGTATGGTAAGAGGAGGAACTTCCTGTGAATCAAAAAGAGGGGTAGTTTCGAATAACATGTTTCTTCTTCTTCTATAAAAACCCATAATACATAAAGAAGTGAGCACACTTGTAACTAATTTTCAAAGGTTCACCATTTAGGATTTTATGATTTAGACCCTTTCTGTCCAAACGTGCCAGAGTCTTTTTCATGGGCTTGTGCTTTTGAACATGCTTTTGTCTGCCTAAATTCTGATTCTATTTCTCCATCTGTCAAACTCTCAGATGTGAAATCAATTTATACATATACATAGTCATGTTTAATCACTCCTTTCTTAGAGTTACATGGTTGGTCCATGGTCATTTTTCTGTGTACAAATCTGTTTTCATTCCACCTGGATTGCAAGTCCAACAAGGTCAGAATTTATCTTGGAAGCCTCTCTATTTTAAGTATCGAATGTATCTGGTATGGGCTAAAATCAATGAATCAATTTAAGTGCAAGTAATATTTATTATGAAAGGTTATAACTCTTATCCAACATGAGTGAAGCTAAGCTTGCTAAAAAAGTGACCCAATTTAAACCCAGGTTATTGTTAGATATGTATTTTAAAACATTTTTCAAGTATTCTATCATGTCAGGTATTTTTTTGTGTGGCCCTGTTGTTTTATTTATTATTTCTACATACATCTATTGAATAATTACTTTGAATACGATTTAGATACTGTTGATGAAGTGATGAACAATATAGT
>NW_007729367.1:243086-243312 GCF_000696425.1 Galeopterus variegatus | reverse complement strand
ATGTAAGTATGTGCTATAGGGGTATGGCGGCTGTAAATTTAGGAGGAGGTTAGGAGACCTGGAAGATCCAACAGCAAAGCTCTCAATTGTCAGATTCCTAGTGATTCCCATCCTTTCGTGTCACCCTCCCCTTCCCATCTCTCCCCCATGTCACCCTCCCCTTCCCATCTCTCCCCCAACCTACAATGCACACACAAACCTCACTAAAGTACTGAGGTTTCTGCTG
>NW_007729367.1:235755-240120 GCF_000696425.1 Galeopterus variegatus | reverse complement strand
AAACGAATGAAATACTGCCATTTGCAATGACATGGATGGAACTAGAGAGAATAATATTAAGCGAAATGAGTCAGGCACAGAAAGAGAAATATCACATGTTCTCACCTATTGGTGGAAGCTAAAAATAAATAAATAAATACACAAAAACCCGGAGGGGGAGGGAGGAAGACATAACAATTACAATTCCTTGAAGTTGATACAACAAGCGAACAGAAAGGACATTGTTGGGAGGGAGGGGGAAGGGGGAAAGGGAGGTTTCGATAATGGGCCACAATAATCAACCACATTGTATATTGACAAAATAAAATAAAATTTAAAAAAATAAAATAAAATAAAATTCAAGGGATCATTGCAACTTGAATACCCAAATTTGTGACTTGGTATGGAGAACATTCTCTGCCTTTTTTTATTTAGCATAATATTGCTTCTAGACACTGTATTAACACTATATATTGTGGATTTCAAGAGAAACATTTACAATGTACCTGAGTTCCTAAGACAGAAAAAAAGATAGTGGGTGGTGGGAGGTTGGATGTGAAATGGAGAGTATATTGAGTCAGAAATACCATCATGGAAGCATAGAGATGATGCCTGTGGAGACACTGAGCTGGGCCAGTGAGGGGAGAGAGAAAAAAACATCAGTCCTTTGAGAGCAGGAGCTGAGTCATGCGGACAATATCCAAAAAAATGAGGCAAGCCACTAATTCATTATCAATTATTACATTCATTTTATTAATTTTGGAGGAATAAAATTAAGTACGTGTATTAAAAGACTGTTTGCCCTATAAGAGATTTTAAAGAGAGAGGGCTGGTCTCTGAAGATTTATATAGTTAACACAGATGGCTTCCAGAATGGAGGTTAATACTGAATTCATTATTCTATTGAGGAAATTATATTCATTACCTGGAGAAGCCTGTAAAAATTTATCTGCTTTAATATGAATGTGCTTAGTTTGATTCTACATTAAATATAATATTTTAAATGTCACAAGAGAAAATATTATGCAAATGGATCTGAACTGAAATTTTACTCAGAAGACCCACTATGTCTCAATTTTTGGAAGGCCTATATACTACGTTTCAATTGCTTTATTTTTTACCATGTTCCAACTTTACCATGTGTTGCACATGTAAGTATGTGCTATAGGGGTATGGCGGCTGTAAATTTAGGAGGAGGTTAGGAGACCTGCAAGATCCAACAGCAAAGCTCTCAATTGTCAGATTCCTAGTGATTCCCATCCTTTCGTGTCACCCTCCCCTTCCCATCATCTCTCCCCCAACCTACAATGCACACACAAACCTCACTAAAGTACTGAGGTTTCTGCTGAGACAACAATGTGGGACTATCGGCTGGGGCCATAAAAGCATTTTTTGTATTTTAATGATTTCTGTTAGAGGAATCAAAATCTTTGCTCTCTTGGCAGACTCTCCAAACAGAACTTTCTCCAGGGCTATTATGAAGCTGGGAAGTTCATCTCAAAATTCAAGGTTCTTTTTAGAGTCTGAGATATCCTTTATTTTCTAACATAAAAAGAGCACTACATAGGTTTTTGAAACCCAGGGCTCTGTTTATCAGCTGAGAGACTTTGAACAGATTACTTAATGCCCAGGAACATCAATTTCTTTACCTGTGAAAGAGAAGTGTCATTGATGGGCTGAATTCCAGGTCCACCTGGTGGGAAGAAGAAAGGAATGGACAGTGGTGTGCTGAAAAGCACCTCACGACCTGGTCTGAGGGCACTGGGCCATGGTTTGTAGCATTTGTTGATTTCGTGGTGTAGATAATTGTACCATGGCCAATTTCAATCTACCAGCGAGTTATCACTGAATGTGGGGCTGGGAAGAGACGCACAGCAGCCCTCGGTGATAGAATATCTCCACCATACAGATAGACTAGGTGGAAATAACCTCACCAGCATAGGTAATAGTGAAGTGTAATAAAATAATTAGGAAGTGATGTGTTTTGAGTATTTATTATCTTTGTTTTTTATAACATTTACTTAATTTTAAGTTTTTGTAATTTTGTTTTTAAAGAATGGCTTGTTTACCAACCAGCTCACAAAATTCTTGACAATTTAAGCATTTGTTCTCACAAGCCCATATGAGCCAGCTACAGCACAGCACCAGTAGCTTTGGTTTCTTTTACATGTGACAGTGACAAACCAGAGAACGGCAACTAATTCTTAAATAATAGCTGAGAATAACTTTGAGCAAGTCTTACTTGAATGAGAAGATATAGGATCTTGGATGGGTAGAAGTGAAAATAAAATGCAAAAAGCATCCATGCTGATATGCAGGGATTTGAAATCAGGGGTTTTCTTTTTTTCTCTTAAATCAAAGCAGCAAAATTTATAAAAGCCTTAAAGCATGAAAAAAAAAAATGTTTCAGTGTCATAGTTTGGAAGGATCCACTAAGTGAAAGTCTCTGACGTGTTGTCATATTAGAACTATCATTATTGCTGTTATTATAATATGCTGATGAGTAGTGATCTGTTTCATTATAGAAGCCCCTTATAAGTGTAGCTAAAAGTTCAACACTGGGGACTGGTTTTGAGACCAGCTATGAAAACCTTTGAATGAAAGAGCAGTGGTCTGAGATGTTTGTTTTGCCAACGGTTTTGGTTTGAGGATGACTTGTTAATCACTGACTAGACTCAGAATTTGACAGATCTCTCAAAAGAAGACAGAGATAAGCTATTAGGAATATTAGGGCTGGGACACAGGTTTTGTGTGGCCCTGAAAAGAATCAGCCAGCAGGGATTTACTGAACAGATATCTCTAAGTCACCGGGATTCAAAATAAGGGGAAGGCTGTGTCCTGGTGCCCATAAGACAAGACATATTCTCATGTTACAGTGAATAAACAAGTGGACATTATGTAATTCCATCAGGCAACAACAGACTAAAGCAATGTTTCTAGATTTATGGATTTCATTAATTTTGACCATTTCAAAAATGTTTTGTTTGCCAACTTTTTATTTTGTCAAGTAAAGATATAAAAGAAAAAAAACACTATTAACAGTACCACTTTACAGTAGAAAGGGTATTTTCACAACTTATACACAAAATTATATCCAGGGAGTTCTACCTGTCTGCGCTAGTTACAATCTCAGGAGAAGCTTAAAATATTGTCTTAAATATTGACATTTAATATTTGATGTTTAAATATTGAATTAATTTATGTTATGAACATAAATATTTATGTTATATTTTCCTATATTGTCCTAATTATTCTTATTTCGGCACAGACTGGTAGAAGTCCCTGAACTGACATTAGTCTGCAGATGCATATTTGAGAATCCCTGAACTATATCCCAAACTCTGCTGTAAAGGCACTCTTTTTCTTATCATTGTGATTGATGTGCAATAGGGCAGTGAGTGACAGAGGATTAAAAATGACAGGGACACTAGAGGGTCCACCAGGCATAACTGGGCATCAATGACAGCACCAACTGTGCCACTGCAGTTGGGCTCTGGAGCCAGATTCCTGGCTTTCACTCCCTGGCTCTGTCATTTCCTGGCTGGGTGACCAGGGCAAGTTGTTTAACCAGTCTGTGTCTCAGGGATGACCTGCCTGCCTCCCAGCGCTGTGGTGAGGGCTGCGTGAGATGCGGGGCTCAGACCAGCATGCAGTGGAAGGTCTGTGCCGCCCATGTTGCCCAGTGTCAGAAACCCCACACCCACAATTTGTGGATGCCTCAGTGTCTCATCTGTGGAACAAGGATGGGATTGGAAAAAATATACACCTGCTCCCAGGTCACACTCTAATAAAGCCTCAGTTATGGGCCAGCCTTGACACCAGGGGCCAAGAACTTGAGGCACAAGTCAGTAAGGTTGACCTCAGGAAAATACAAATGGCTCCCATTGATTGAGCTTCTACAAGGTGCATATCAGTCACCACTTGAAAACCCCACAAAGGAGTTATTATCCTCCTGATTGTACAAAGGGGGAAGCTGAGGCTCATAAAGGTCCTGTGGTTTGTGGAGGTCACATGCCTAGTAGATAGAAAATCAAGGATTTAAGCTCTAGAGTCCTTCTTCTGGGAGGCCACTTAAGAATAACCCAATTCTGAGAACATCTGATTTCACAAAGTGGAAACATTTTGAAGTGAGTATTAGCATTACAAAATACTGTGGAGTTTCTTTGAGTAATAATTTCCCTGGTGCAGGAAATATTTTCTTTTGAAACTAAAGAAAGACAAATCTGCAGAGGCAGGGAATTCTCTGAAGACCAGCAGCTTGGAAGTTATGATGTTAAAAGGACAAATAAGATGGCAGAAGAAGAAATGGTACAAAGCTCTCTGTAATTGTCCAACTAGCTGTACATGCAGGGTTTGCAAGCCCCAAAACCCTAAAATCAATTCCTG
>NW_007729367.1:212513-235118 GCF_000696425.1 Galeopterus variegatus | reverse complement strand
ATTGTCCAACTAGCTGTACATGCAGGGTTTGCAAGCCCCAAAACCCTAAAATCAATTCCTGAAGAGAGCTGGGTATAAGAAGTCAGGAGTGCAGGGATTCTGGCAGACCAGAGAGTATGTGCCCCATCCACAGACATTCAAATTCCACTTTTTCCTAAACTCTAGCTGCCCAAACAAAACGTATCTGCAGACCACCCATTTATAATTCCTGAGACAATAAATGCTATAAAATAAAGTAGAGCTCATTTGAGGTTAGGGTGGACAGGGAAGCTTATGGAGGAAATAGGATTTGAACAGCAGGTGAAACATGGACTCTAATAGAAAGCAAGTGGTTTTCCAGGCAGGAAAAACAATGAGAATAAAAAATTTCAGGCAAGAAAGTGCAGGGAATGTTTTATAGGTGACAAATAAGTCAATTTGAGTAAGTCAAATTCAGCACAATTTAACCTTAGTCAAAGGAAGAGTGGACAATAAATTTCAGGCAAGAAAGTGCAGGGAATGTTTTATAGGTGACAAATAAATCAATTTGAGTAAGTCAAATTCAGCACAATTTAACCTTAGTCAAAGGAAGAGTGGACAATAAGTCAGTACAAGACTGAAGGTGTAGTGCTGTGGACAGCAGGCACGGAATATGCAATCTGACTTTAAGGGAAGGGAAGTCACTACAGGTTATTGAGCAAGAGAGTAACATCAAAGCAGTATTTTAGGAAGGCTGATACGGCGGTTGTGTGAGAGGTGAGTAAAAAGCACAGCTTAGAAATGAGAGGAGTTAGAAGGCTGCTCCCCACTTATTTTGAGGGGAAGGTGATGAAGACCTTGTTCAGTGTCAGTGAAAATGGAGAGAGAGGGATGGATGGGAATCCGATTGGATGTGGAAGGTGAGGAAAAGGGAGCGAGGTCTCCAACAGAAGACTGAAAGTGACCACTATCTACTGGGTTAGGCACTTTGGCATAGCCATCTTCTACAGCCAGCTGCCTGCCCCAGCTCTGAGGCCCCAGCCTTGAGACCCCAGATCTGCCACTTAGTAGCTGCGAGACCTTGCACAAGTGGCTTAACTTCTCTGTGCCTCGCTTTGCACACTGTAAGGTGAGGAGGATAACCATAGTCCTACTTCATAAGGGTGCAGTGAGAGTTAAATGAACACATTGAGGTGCTCAGCCCAATCCTGACAAACAGAAAGTCGTCAGTAAATAGAAGGGCATGCACTCTGCTCGTTCTTCTTTTTCCTTCTGAATAAAATGCTGAGAATTGTCATAAAGTAGAATGTGGTTAAGATGACAGCTGACAAGTTCTATTTAGATACAGTCTCTTGCTGGATGTTTGCCTGGAAGCACAAAATACCTTTGATACCACCCCAGACGTTCCAGCTGAGGGACATGGATCTCTTCATGCACAGCTGGTCCTTCTCAAGCATGCCACAGAGCTGGTCTAGGCACCACCAGAGGGTACCCAGCGCAGGTCTCTGTGTTCTGTGATGGAGGGGATGCCAAGCCTGGAATGCAGCCACCCAGATATGCCTTATGCAACTGTCAGAGGCCCTTCCAGAAGAGGGGGTGTTGTCTGTATCCTGGTCTCTGCACTGCTAAGCCTGGGAGGAGAAGGTCCCCATGAGCACTGGAACCTCGTGGCTTCTGATCCAAGGAGGTCACTCTGATGCAGCGTTCTCCACCAGCCTGCATGATGCCTGGTCTCTCTTGGCCCATTGGAGTAGCAGTGGAATAAGAACCCTCTTTGTCTACACTGGGAAATCCCCCACTCACTAGCACCCTTAATGAGGCACTGCTGTTGCATTTGGGACAAAATGCCAGCAGTATCAGGGAAGACCTGGGGCTGAGGACAGGTAGGAAAGCTGTTCTTTAGCACATGAGGGTCCTCTACATCATGGGGGAGCAGGTACTACTCTAACCGACTACAGCTGCTAGCTTTGTAGCTGGGGATGGATTCTAGGGAATCCTGAGGGCCATCTTGGCCTGGGGAGAAAGCAGGAGGTGGAAGGCGGGGCCACAGGTATGACCCGCTGACCCAGAGTGTGGCACCTCCACTCTGAGGAGAAATGGACCTGAGAGCATGTGGCCACCCCTGTTCCCCTCTTGGCCCTCGTCAGGACCCTTCGGAATGGGGCGGGGTACAGAAAAGGGACCTCTTGTGTTTCATCTCATCCTTCAAGAGGTCTAGGCTACTCGTCATCAACCCAAATTGAAAAGAAAGAAATTCGGGGTGCCTGACTTTCAACAGTACGGACGCTTCATGTCTCAAAAAGACTCAAAAATTACCAACTGGGATGGGGTGTCTCTTTATCCTAGGGGACAGGAGATTATAATAATAATGCTATTGAACGTTTCACTACATGGCAGGCAGGATTCTCTGTCTGACGTGCTCACAGCAGCCCAGTGAGGTTAAAACTAGTATTATCCTCATATTCACACAAGGTTACATAGCTACAAGGATCAGAGCCAGGCTATAAACCCCAGGTGTCTCGCTCCAGAGTGTCCGCATCTATGAAATGGGAATGACAGAAGCGGCATGAGGGGTAAATGGCATGACCACACAAGCATATAGCACGTCAGTCCCTGCCCATCCCAGTGGCTCATCTTCTCCCTCCTCTCCACACCTCAGAGCTTCAGCAGGTAATGGTCATCTGGGTTGCACAAAGCCTGCAAAAGGAATTGTTTCTCTTGGCTCCAGTTTAATGCTAATAGATGGTTTATTAGATTGTTAATTTTTTTTAAAGACATGTGGCCATTGGTACTTCTCACAATAGTAGTTGCTATTTAAGGCAATGCCAGAAGCCTATGATTTAGGGTTACGGCAGGGCCTTAAATCAATGGTGCTTGGAGCTACAGTTTAATGCTAATAGATGGTTTATTAGATTGTTAATTTTTTTTAAAGACATGTGGCCATTGGTACTTCTCACAATAGTAGTTGCTATTTAAGTCAATGCCAGAAGCCTATGATTTAGGGTTACGGCAGGGCCTTAAATCAATGGTGCTTGGAGCTCCCTAGGGCTCCTTCAGGGAACATAGCCCCAACAGCCACAGTCAGGAGACATCTTTGGCCTGTTATGGGAAGTTGGGTATGCACAAAGTGAGGTTTGGAGGGGATTGGGGTGGAGAGATTTAAAGAAGCCATAGTCGCAAAGTAGACATGGGAAAGTAGTGGGAATACCTGTTTCCTGGAGGAGGCTTCCTAGCTCCACCCTTAATTCCTGCCATGCCCTCCCACCCCTTGAGTCAGCATCTTACTACAGAATCTTCCTCAAACAGGGGCACCCAGTGTGAGTGGCATCTGTGGTCCTGTCCAGGGACCTCATTGGCCGCAGCTGCAACAGGACCAGAGGAACATTGCTCCAACCATTCAAATCGCTATATGTTTCTCAGGCTTAAAATAAATCATGAGTAACTTCCCAGATAGTGAAGCAGCTTTTTACAACCCAGAGGCAACTGGAGATGCTGGGTACGCTGGAACCTGGGGAGCTCTTGAGAGTGACAAAATTGACTCAGGATCTCCTTACAGTGGACAAGGACATAATCTGAGTCAATGAGGTCAACTGTCTGTGACCATGTCGTGTTCTCAAGCTGTAGAGACCCAAAATAATAATCATTATTCGTGAAGACTTCTTCCCTTACTTGCCAATTCAAGGTTTTCCCCACATTTTAACAACATTATTTTCTTGTTTCTGCAAATTTCTCTTTGCTGGGCAGAAATCCTTGAGTTTTTTCATGGGTATTCAAACATTACAATTCATCACATCCACTAATTGTCCTTTTACTTAAACTAGTCTTAGGAGAACTGAAAGTCCTTAAGGAATATAGATGTGTACAGTGCATGTTGGTTGAATTATAAACAGGAAAAGGTTTCTGTGGGATGTATTTTTTTAATTAGAACACATTGTTATACTCTGAGTATGTGGCATTCTTGCTTAATAGAAACATTTACAAGAACACATACACATTTATATCCAAACACCAAATAAAGTAGATAGATATTTTAAATGACCAGTTTGCACCAGAAATAAAATATATTATACAAAACAGAGGTTATATCCACAGTCATTAATTCTCATTTTCTACACAAAACAATAATAAATTAAATCACATTATATGCAGATAGTTCTACTTACATTAGAATAACAAACTGCATGTAGCTTGTGCAGCTTTTACTTTTACTTTTCTAACAGACTTATAGTAGGTTTGTATTGCATGGTAGTCCTATATTTAAATTAATAATGAATATATGACCCAGAAGACAAGGGCCACAGAATTAATCCTCCACAGTATCAACCTCATGTCCTCTTGGTTTCAATTCACCATGCACAGGGAACAAAGCTCAGATTCCCAGGACCCAACACAAAGATCTGCAAATTCATAACATCTCCAGGCTGCTGAGGGGCACTTCACTGCTATCTTGTAAGACATACCACATTGAAGGTTTTCAGATCTTGGCATTGAAAAACAAATCAGGCACCCTGTTTCAAAATCTGAATTTTCCTCTTTCTCAGTTTTCTCTGCCCAATTATTATAAGCTATGACAGCTTTGTTCAGTAAATTAACGATCCCAGAGGCCTGTGAATAGGGAGAAGTGACTTGGAATTCCAAAGCAGAAGTCTTTGAATTTAAGTGAAAGGAGAAAAAGTGTTCTCTTTCTACACATTTCTCCCCTGCCCCCTTAAATATAGCTTCTGAAATGTAAGGAACTATTAAAAGACCTGTGGAACCATGTCTGTGATTCAGGAAAAGACAAGTTGATGGTTCTTCAGAAAAATGTAACATTTACAGGGGCTTTCTCATAAAATCTGTGGTCAATATGGGATATGACTCTGTACAGTAAGTTCTTTCCAGACAGAAGTTATCATCTGGAGTGGGCTGCCCAGTTAGCTCAGCTGGTGAGAATGTGGCGCTGATAACACCAAGGTCCAGGGTCTGATCCCTGTACTGGCCAGCCACAAAAAAAAAAAAAAAAAAAAAAAAAAAAAAAAAAAAAAATACAGAAAAACAAAACAACAACAAAAAAGTAGTTATTATCTGGGAAAAGATTTTATTTCTGAGTTCTTCTCCCCCACCCCCACCCGTAACCAAAAAAAAAATACGAGAAGACAATGGTGACCCTAAAACCTATACTTATCTCCAACACCAAAAAGCATGTACTCATTTTGACCTGTATCATTGTCGGCTTATGTTTGACCAGATGAGAAAACACTGATAAAGTACCCCTTCTGGAAAAGGAACATCCTGGATTTCAGGGTAAAAGTTTATAGACTGATTAAAGAACTAAAGCCCTGTTTATTTTAATATGTGATATGTGGCTACTGGCAGAGTATGAATGACTACTTGTCAAAGACGTTGCTTAGCAGTTAGGAGCTTAAATTCCAAAACATAATCTCAAGAGGTCTTAACCCAAGTAACCTTGAGCTAAACACCTACACTTTTAGAAAAGGTTTTCCAACTTAATGGAGTTTTCAAAACTTAACAGAATTTTGGTAACTCATATGAAGATTTCAAGGAAGAAAGAATAGACAACAGACATATAAATAAGCAGTCAATCTTAGGAACACTAGAATTGCTTCAAAATTGGAAAAGAATAGGATCCACCTACCAGAAACCTCATGATTTGTTCTGCCATTTTTAAAAGACTAAATTCTCACTTATCTTTAAGATCTTAAGTAGGGATATAATATTAAGTTTAGAATTACTACTCTACCTGAAGTAAAAATAAAAGATATTTGATCTAAACATGTTAGCATTAATGGGCCGCTATATAAATTCTAGAAAGGTTAGAAATTTATACCCAAAGACTGCAACCAGGTAGAATGTTTTTCTTCCTGTCATAAGCATACAGGATTAAGATGTAATTTTTTTTTTTTACAAACACAAGATAATAGAAAATAAATATCTCTAAAATATCATTAAAAAATAAAAATGATAGAGAAATAAGCTTTCTAATTCATGTAACTAAGACGGATGCAATCCTCCTATTTTGTTTTCACCCGGGCGAGCCCCAAGCTGTCCAAACTTTGCTTTCCTGGATTTTACTTCTCAAACTCAAAGTTGTTCTTGAGGAAGAAGGTCTGCCTACATTAGAATTTCTGGAATTTGCCTTTCTTGCCTTCTTTTTCCTTCTTTTTTTAAATTCATCCTTTTTTCTTTACACCCAGCATGGGGAACTACAACACAGTTGTTTTATTGGTCATAGTTCATTCTTTTCTCATGCCCTCCAGCTGCCTGCATCCCATTTTGTAAACAATAGAGGAGAAAAGTGCCTCACACAGAAATAATCTGTTCACTTTGACTCAAATGAAAGTGACAGAGGCAGACTCCTCCAGGGAAGCAAGTGCAGGCCAAGGTCTAGGACATGCAGCTTTCACTCACTACCTGTGTGAACTATGGCCTTGGTCACTACCAAGGAACCGCTCAAGCACGCCTGTCTTCCTCCCTATACATGGCCTTTACAGATACTAAGATAATTTTTTTAACTATTTTTCAGATGCTGAAAATATTATTGAGGAAGGACCTAATGACATAATTATAAGATGGCACTCTAATCTGACAATGTCCCATTCTTTCCTTCCTATTTTCCCCCAAATTATAAGTGAAAGTGGCAACCTGAGTTTAAACCTATGTGCGGAGTCCTGGGTGCAAAGTAGATATCTAGTAAATACTTATTTAATTTCATCCAAATTCCTTATATCCACACCCAACCCACTATTAATGGTGCATGACTACAAAGCTCTGTGGAGTTGACTGAAAGGGAATATAGGAGATATTTAGATTCCCTATTTAACCAAAATCATCGCTGTTACTTTTGGTAAATGTCATGTATGCATTTTTTAAATTTATCATTTCGCCCAACCTACTATTAATGGTGCATGACTACAAAGCTCTGTGGAGTTGACTGAAAGGGAATATAGGAGATATTTAGATTCCCTATTTAGCCAAAATCATCGCTGTTACTTTTGGTAAATGTCATGTATGCATTTTTTAAATTTATCATTTCTATACTTAGTGTCAATTTCTGACTATTAAGTTGTTCTTGAGGAAAAATGGCTGCCTTTCTTTGTAAAACTCTGCTTAATTCTAATAACTTTTCATTCTTGGTCTTGAAACTCATCAACTGGGCAGATTTGGAAGGGGTGGAGCCCTAAAACGACTTGTATTTAAAACAGTTAAAATGAAAAATGGTTAAAAATTAATATACTCCTGTAGAATTTGAAGTCAGAAATACATTTCTAGATCTCTGTAATGAAAGCAGCAACTTATATTTGACAGTGGCCAAGGGAAAGAAGAAAACAGAGAAAAAGAGAAGCATCTTTTATCATTGCTGGTTCATTGTACACTCTACCCATGCTTTTAAAATATAAGTGAAATTTAATCTTCAAAATGAAAAAATAGACACATTTTCTAATACCAAAATATAAGATTAAAATACTGAAAAATAAAATGTTAGTGTGAAATAAGGTTCTTTTTTTTTTACATCAAAAAAGGAAACATTTTAGACTTGCTTTTCTTGTATAAATCCTCCTATCTCATTAATATTTACAACTTTCCAGAGTAGCTTTTATGAGACAAGGAGGAAATCCTCTTCTGAGATATGAAGTCAGAACCTGAATGTAGATGTTGGACAAAGCAGTCCTCAGCCACAAATCTGTCCACCAGCGCTAGAGAGAGTAATGCTGTATTTCCAACCTTGAGATTTTTCATTACCTTTTCCTCTAATTGGATGTAAAATTCTTTCCAAGAATATTCTACTTGTAAAAATGATTTTATTCTAGCTACAAAACATTTCATTTAAGAAAACCACATTTTATATCATTGTGTGAAATGCCCCCAAAAGCCATCAAGATAAGGAGACATTGGATTTTAAAAACATTAATCTAATCATACGCCCTTGAAACAGTATGACCATTTAACAGAGTGATGTTATATCCTTATATTTGTCTGCCATGAGATGAAAGGGAGGCAGATGGTGATTAATAAGAGTTCCTGAGCTTCTAAAGAAACGTTTAAATGAAATGACTAACTGTTTAAAAGAATGAATTCTTCAAGAACACCCTTTCTGTTCCATTGATGTCTTTCATCCCATCTATCTCCTTAGGAATCTCAGGCAGAGAAAAAAAAGGCTTCCTTTAAGCCACTGAAAAATGGGATCTGATGGAATCTTCCCGTAACTCCCGATGTTTCCCAACGTTACTTTCTTCTTGCTGGTTTCGCCTCTCAATGGTTATTCTGTATTTCTTCCTGGGTAAAGGGAAAGTGAATGTAGTAATAAAACCTCACTTGGTTACAAAATACTATGGCTTCTCTTACAAAGAATGCCCCAAGGGACATCTGGGTTTGGGTTGATAAATGAGAAGTGACAGAATATGAAACCCTGGTCAGAGATTAAAGTAGTGTGCCCCAAGGCGTAATGCCCTTATTCAAGGAGGAAAATTGGCATGCTTTCCAGAAATGCCATAGAACAAGACTTCCCCTTCTTCCCTGCACGCCTTGTGGGTTAGATCTTGTCTATTCTGCCGCAGAAGCTCTCCCCAACTCCTAGGATATGCCCTAGATAAAGATCAGATTAAGTGTACTGTGACCAAAGGAACAGGAATACAATTGTTCCACAAAGGGTCACATACGCCAGAGTTACATTTCTATGCAGGAATGAAGAAATCTTCATCTAATGACTTACGAATAAACCACAAACTCAACCACCAAAGATGACAAAGGAATGGACTGCCCTCACAGTATGGGACAATCAGTATCTTGAACACACATAAATCATTACAATTTTACAAGCTTTGGGGCTTAACCACAGTGGTAACTAAGCAAATGGCCTTCTCCCAAATACTGAGCACAGATCAGCCTGAGAACATGGACTACTCGGAGTTCCCTCTTCCTCTTTAAGAAGGTGAACCTAAGTCCCCTATTTCTGAACTGGAGAAAGCCAGAGGACTGGGAGGTTGATTTCCCCATTTGTCCAGACTCCCTTTCCCCTTATACATTTGGTGGGTGGTAGGAATTCTTGTCAGAATATCTGTGATCACAAGATAGCTGTGACTCTGGCCCACAGGGGGATGCAATAGAAACCCTTGATCCCAATACCCAGAATGCTAACCCACTGACCACCAAAGCTGGGGCCAACCAAAAGAATGGCTTAGGTCTTTTAACCACCATGTTTCTGGGTTAAAAGAAAGATGTGGACAAGTCACAAGGAGCATCATGCAAAGACAAGTGACAAAAACAGTAAAGGAGAGTGAATTTTAGCTTTATAAAGAGTCCTCACCTGAAAAAGTAGAAGGCCATTAGCAAACCAGCTCCTAGTAAGGCCCCCACAACAATTCCCGTCACCGCCGATTCTTCTAGGCCACCTGCTTGAAAAAGAAACATAGATCATCAGAATTCATTTTGAGAAATAGAAATGCTTCAAGTTTCATTTTTTGGAAGGTGTTTCTCAATTTCCCACTTGAGACAAATTTTACTTGCTTTGTAAGAAAGATTTTCTTTTTTTTTTTTTTTGTGACCGGTAAGTGGATTGCAACCCTTGGCTTGGTGTCGCCCACACCACACTCAGCCACTGAGCGCACCGGCCATCCCTATATAGGATCCGAACCCGCGGCAGGAGCACCGCTGCGCTCCCAGCGCCGCACTCTCCCGAGTGAGCCAGGGGGCCAGCCCGTAAGAAAGATTTTCTAGGGGATCCTGCACCTTTATTCATATCTTTTTGCCTAGTGTGAAGCTTAAGAAGCATTTGAGAAAGTACTAGATAAATGAACACACTGCTACAAGAGAGTGAGCACAATAGGAATAAAACAGATTCAAAAAAAATTGAGGGAAATTGCAAACTGATGTTTTCAGATATATCCATAGTCTTTTGAGTTTATAGTCAAAAAAGACAACTGGATGGACCATGGGACTGACCCAGCACTTCTCATTTTCACATATGGATGGTGACACTTCAAAGTGCTGGAAGATTTGTTGAAAAATACATTGGGTCAATGTTCTGTTTTTAGATGTTCTCTCACCAAAGCCAGAATTCCATGTCAAAATGTCCTATATAGCTTTGTGAAGATGTGAATAACAATTTGAAATGACCAAGTTCAATAGTGTCACAGTTATATAAAAATGATAGCTAGCTAGCTTGTATATAAACAGTTTCGTATATACAGGGCCTTCAGTGCACTATCTAACTTAATCCTCCAAACAGTCCTAAGAGTCGGGTACATTTTGTCCATTTTACATAGGGAAAACCTGAGGCTTAAAGAGGTGAAAGAACTCTTCTAGGATCACCAAGCCAGCAGCTGACAAGGGTGGGATTTCAAATCCAGGCCCAATGACGCCAGAGACTGCGTTCTTAACACACTTCCTCCTTCATTCCTTCCCTTAATTATTGCATAGACGTAAATACATACCTCACAGTTTGAAAGATGGTCCTCAAAGTGTGTATTGAGACATCAATATACACTTTGTTCTCCCTCACTAACTTATAAAAGGGTCTCTAGAGAAATGGTTTCTAACAATTTTCCTATTTTAAGCTATTTGCGTGAACATCCACTTTCTTCCCTATTTATGTATGAGGCTGTAACAAATTTTAGACTTATTTCCCGATTTGTAAATTTTCAGGTGTTGAAGGGACGTTATCTGTTTGGTTCTGAGGAGTTGGAGGATAACTACAAACTTTGAAAATCAGAACAAGATTTGCTACAAGAGATGAATAGGTAAGTGACATTTAGAAGTTGATATTTTAATTTTTCCTAAGAGTGGAAACCTCAAATAGCCAAGAATTATAGTATGAGATGTAAAAATTGGGCAAAGCCTTTTACCATTTTGTAAGAGAAGAATGGAAGGGAAGAAAGACCCGGACGTCTCTGATAAAAGTGAATACCAGTTTGTGAATTGTTCCCTTTTGTTTTAGCACATCAGAAAAAGAAATGTGAACTTTCAGAATGTGAACTCCTGGAGAACACTTGTGTTTTAAATTTGCATTATACTATAAATAATATAAATTTATATATTTGAAGAAAAACAAAAATATTTCAAAATCAACTTGCATTATACTAGAGATGATGAAAAACCCAGCAAGTTAAGGCTCTAAACTTACATGATTTGCAAGGAGAGCTGTTTGTGTGCTCCACAATTCTAGTTTCATCTATTCTCAGTTTTAAAGGGCCCCAAGGATATTTGACGTTCGGCCGCATTTCAAAACGACCTTCTTTTCCAAAGTAATCACCAATAACCTATATAAAGGCAAAAAAGCAAATATACAAATTGAAAGGCTAAAGTTATCTGTTTCCAAGTAGAGTTACACGGCTTCTCCCAAAAATGCACAGCCTGATGTGGGTGCTGAGGAAGCAGGCAGCCTGGCTGCAGCAAAACGCCTCCTGCAGGGCAGGCACAGCAAGCGCTTCGGAAGAGCAGGGGTGTGGGTGGCTCCCTGCTGAACACACTGACTGTAACAGGATGTTTCTGGACTTGGTAAGCTGAGATTTGAAGTCGCTCATGGTGCTGTCAAGGTGGGCATAAGTTAGCTCCACATGGCAGAGAAAGTGGCCGAGTCCTGCCAGCTGCCCCTGGGTATTCTTCAGTCACCACTACCTAGTGGAAAGGCAGGATTTTTGTCCCTAGGGAAATAATAATCTCAGAATTATTGGCTTTTCCCTTGCTTGTGGAATAGGGAACTGCCCCGCCCACCTGCCACAGAGCAGCCCATGTGGTCAGCCCTCTGTGAGGCATGTGTAATTCCACGGATGTGCGAGGGACAGCCAGGGCCCACTGTCTACCCAGGTAAGCATATGACAGGTACGTGGCCTCACACCCCTCCATTAGCTTGGCGTATAATTAAAGCATTAAAGAGTATCTTTTAGGAACTTCCTGTTTCACACTCTTCTGGTTTGCAGATTATTCCTTCGGGGTTTAAACTCTCCTCTCTGATGGATTCTCCCTATTTGCATCCTAATTTTCAGGCTGAACTCTCTCTTTCAGTTACCTCCTTGGGGCCCTGGAAAATCATTATTCTTTCATGGTTCCATTCCGGGGTCATCCCTGAGTTTCTGGTTAAAACGACTGTTCAATCGGCCCTGATCTAGAAGTGCCTTCCCACCCAGGCTCTCAAGATTCATTTCTCTTTTGTCTGGACATAAGCACACAGCTCCTGGGTGGCCTGTTACTCTCCTCCCTTCTCTCCTCCTGACAGAGGCCCAGCAAGCAATCGCAGCCTACGCCGGGTCGTTGCAGAAAGAGTTGCAGACCCTCACCAAAATATAACAATTGCTGGCGTGTACCAAATGCTTTACAAACCTTAACTACTGCCACCTCATAATGGACTATACAGACTATTGCTACCCACCTTTTCCAGAGGGGGAGATTGGAAAACAGATGAGACCCAGACCACTCAAAGGGTAAAAAATCATCCAGTAACATAGTGAGGGCAAGTCCTGCTGCCCTGACCCCTCCCACAAAGGCCAGGTATATGGGTACAATGAGGAAAACAGCAAGTCCCATATGCCAGGTCCAATAAAGGGCTCTGGGAGCAATGACCCTGTATGAGACCAATCAGGAAAACACAGAGGAAGTGGCATTATTTGCTGAAACATTACATATTTGTATAATTTATAAATATATACATATATTTGTAACTTAAAGTTTATATAGTACTTTTCTAGGTTTTGTTTTATCTAGTCCTCACAGTAATCATGTGACATCAGCAAGGAAGACATTATGATTTGCATGTTAGAGCTGAGGAAACTGAGACAAAGAGTTCACTCTCGCAGTAAGCATATGACTCATCTTTGTGTCCAGAGCACCCTTTTCTCTTAATGATGTTGTCATGAAATTACATCATCTTTTGAATTATTAATAGGTGTCAATTTTGTAACAAGCCACAAAAAAAAAAACCCTCAAATTTTAAGGGAATAAATACAGTTTCAGTTTACCTCTTTAATCCTACAAACCTCTGGCAAAGAACTAAGGTGTAATTCTTGATCACTTGAAAGGTAAGATTTCCCCACATAGAAGATACATGGAAATATTACCTGAAGTTTTCCCTGATACCCTCAACCAAAAGTGAGCTCTCCTTACTTGGAAACTCCCAGCTTTCAACTCATCTTTATTCGAAGGCTGCTTTGAGGACAACTCTTTGGTTACCAGGACAAATGCATTCTTGGAGTCCCAACATGCAGAAGGAGCAACTGTTGCAGAAGTGTCATTTGCTCACCTCCTGGGTGCCCGCTTCCGTGTCGGTCATGGCTATCACAGAGAAATCCCCATATCGGTCTCCGTTGGCATCTATGGACACCTGCCCGGCGATACCTGCAGGACAAGAGGTGAAGAACTCAATGTCAGTTACTTAAAACCTCTGTCTGCCAACAAAAACAAGAAAATAATTGACAGGATTTTTTAAACAAACTCATGCCACAGGGAATCTCATCAGACTCTGAGCATTTTTGTTGGCATTTGGAAAGACATTGCAATTTCATCTGTGTCTGCATTCCTGAATTCTTAACATTTTTACATTTAAAAAGAAAAAGAAATAAATGATCTTCTTTGGGGAATATGTTTTTTAAAAATTAAGTCTAATCCTGAAAGCAGCATGCTTATCCCAGAGTTTTGTATTAATTTTTTTAAATGCAGAGAAGTGAAGGTGCAGTACATTCAGAGACTTGTCTTAGGTTCTAGTTACCACTGGACAAATATTATGAAATAAAAATCATCCCAGGCCCAGGACTAAGTGAATGCACTTTACTAAGGGCTGCTTTAATACACAGGAGAGCAGAGGGTCTGCTTCATGGGTCCCCAGAGCCAATAGCTGAAGAAGAGCTATTCTTCTTTATCCCGATTGTGTTCTCCATTGTTTATCCAAATGTTATCTGGAAAATTACTAGGTACTGAACTAGTGCTGCAGCTGAGGCTAAAATGAATTGGACACCTTCTCTGCTCAAGAGAGGGCAATCTGGACTGGGGATTTAGCTTGTTCACACAGGAATCCAACTGATTGCATTTGAATCCCAAATTTTACATTTACTATCTCTGTGACCTTGGGCAGGGTATTAGCATTCTAAGCCTCAGTCTCCACAACTGTAAAATGGGCATAATAGTGCCTCTCTACCAAGAGGCTTTGGAGAAGATTAAATGAGATGAAACAGGTAAAGCACTTTCAACACATGTTCAAGAAAATTTAGTTATTTTCTCCTATAGTTCTTATTACTGTCACTATTATTATTACTATTTATTTTATAGTTACTAGTACTATTACCATGCTTGAAGTCTGGTAGAGAACACCTGACCATGCCCACACTATTCAGAGTAGGAGCTAGCACATCAAGTTGGAGAATTAAGGATGACTCCGTAAAAGCTGGGATTTTATAGGGATGTTGGAGGAAGTCTATGATTTGGTCAAGCAGCAATCAAGAAGTGGAAATATTCTAGGCAGAAAAGCTGGCCTAGTTGTATTTACAAAGGCATGGAGGCCAAAAAAGACCAGAGGGACCATGACGTTTCTGGGGAGACGGCTCCCCTGTATATGGAGGGGGCAGTGAGATGTAAGGATGGTACAGGGTGGCCAAAGCATGAGGGGCCTTGAACATCCACTTGCTTTGGCCAGCAATGGTGGCTTAGAACAGCTAATCCATAAAAGTAACTATATATTGTTGGCTGATATTAAATATGTCTGTATCACAATTCTTATTCACTGAATAAGAGAATGCATATAGCAGCCACATGCTCATTAACTAACGCCTCTTGTTTTCTTTCCTTTTAAACTGTGGGAGAGTTCAATGGAATTCTTAATTGGTGTTTCTATTGATATGGTTCCCTCCAGAAGTACTGACTCCTCTAGTAAAATGAATGTCTGGGGAAAGGATCCCAAGGGAAAGTTCCATCCTCTAGTGTGGTTTGGAGAGTGCAGGTATTTGGGTTCACTGTCCTTCGGGTTGCGGTTTGAACCCAAAGGACTTTCCAGACTTTGGTCTACTTTGCCAGAAACAGAATGGAGCTACCATTCCTCTAGATTTTTTGTCTTCTTAATACAGACTGGTTACAAAGGATATATCTATCTCAAACTCGTGTGTCTCTGACAGCCTGTAAAACTTTTAAGTGATATATATGATTTTTTTAAAAATATATTTACCTACAAACATAATGTCTAACCAAAACCATTGTCATTCTATTCAGAGGTGTTTGTAATGATGTGTCCTGCTAAATGTTTTGCAGAATATTTTATAAGACAAGGTGGCCCTAGTAATCCAAGACCTCATTACACCTTTAAGCTATTACAATTCTGCCAAGAAATGGGGTGAGAACCCTTGGGGTAGCCGATTAGCAAAGTGAGACTTCATCTGAGAGTATCGTACATAAGGTGAGATTGTCAAGCTGACGGCAGAATTTTCCTGTACATAAGTAATGAGACTTTCCACCCTCATTTCTATTTGCCTGTAATGAAGCTCAAGGTTTGAGCCACCGTCCTATTTACCTTGTCACTCTCGCCTCTCACACAGAGGAAATTCAGCTTCTTCCCAGGCCATTTATTGAAAGACTTGAGAGTTGATCACAGGTTTCATGGCAATAAAATCCAAATTTGTCAAACAACATCCAGAGTATTTTTCCCTTGACAACTTAATGGTCACTTACAGTGACCATTCAAATTAAAATTGTTTTTATTTTTAGAAGGTTAGGGTTTTTCTTCATACATGTACTTTAGAGTTCTTTTGGGGCCTACCCTCAAATGGGCCATTGTTCAGCAAATTAAATGGGCTCTCCAAACAATTTAAGCCTAAAATGGTCCTTGGCTTCAATTATCTTTACATTTGGACAAATGTGATTCTAATTTTAGAGTGTACTATACAGTTGATTGTTTTAAGACTCATATCACATGTAGACCAGGCCTTAGAATGGAAACATCAACTGGACCTATTGGAAAATTTAGCCCATGCCCTGAGTCTAAACAAAACTACATTCCAGCCATCACGGGCACAGGCACCTGCCTGTCCCTTAACAACCTCCCTCAGTGGTGCCCTCCAGCATCCCCCAACTCTGGCTCCTGTCCCTCTGACAGAAGACCAAGAACAAATGACCACATCAGGTAGTGAGTAATAGCTAAGAATGGGATGTGGCCTACCAAGGTTGTGTCCACACACTCCAATTTCTCGGTTATTGTGCAAAAGTTCTGGGAAATTGGCTCTATCCTAATTTGCCCCCTGAATTATCCTATTTGATCCTAACTCCTCTGCTGAAGCAGTCAGAGTTAAAGCAAGATCATCCCCAAGGCTTACATGCCCATGTCCTACAATCTGTCTAAAGTTAAAAGAGATGTCACCCTGGTTTTGAGTAAGACATGGCATTCACTAAAACCACCAAGGAGAAATGAAATCCACCAATTGCCACCAAAGCTACCGCCCAGACAACTCTAGCTGGAGCTTGACCCCTCCTTACTGTCTACCCTTTCTTATGACTGAGCACAAGCTGAGGCAATGAAGTGGACAGGAGTCCCAACTGAAAAAAAAAATGTGCCCCAAATCTAGACTTGGTAGTACTTGTTGCTATTATTGAAAAATTTCATAGAGAGGGTTACAAATAAATATATGCATACCTCAATCCATTAAAGGACTCAAAGGAAGAATTATCATGATGCGGAACTGAAAGGCCCTTGTCAATCATCAACTAGTCCAACCTACTTACTGTACATGTGAAGAAAGAGAAGCCCAGAGGACCGAGGTTACTAGCCAGTGGCTAGGATGCAGGTTTCCTGACCCCTGGTCCAGTGATTTGCACTCTACGTTAATGGTTCTCAAATGATGCCCATCAGCATGCTCCAGTTTATTTTCCATGCAGCAGCCATAAGGACCCCTTTTAAAGACTCAAGGCAGATCATGTCACTTGAAACCCACGGGTGGCCTTCTACGTCACCACAGTGGAGGCCAAAGTCCTCAGCAATGCTTCCAGGTCCACATGATCTGGCCCCACTGCCTCCCTGGCTTTGGCTCCTATACACCACCCCGCATGTGCTCCATGTCAGCCTGTCAGCCACATTGACCTTCTTGCTACTCCAGGGACATTCTGCACTCTACCACCAGATGCACTCAAGGTCTCTGCATTAGCTGCTGCCTCTGGAATGCTCTCTCCTAAACATCTACATATTTCTCTCACCTCCCTCAGTTCTCTACTCAAATGCCACTCAGAGAGACCTTCCCAACCACTTTAAACTAGCAGTCCCACTCTTCCCTCCCATCACTGTCTACTTCCCTACCCTGCTTTACTTTATATCCCCTGAAATGGCATTTTTATTTGTTTGCTGCCTATCCCCTCCCCCAAAACTAGCATGTAAGCTCAGCAGATTGCAGGGAACATCTTTAGTTGACTGCTGAATCCTCAGAACCTTGAATAGTGCCTGGCATATAGTCAGTGCTCAGTGAATATTTGTCAAATGAATATAAACTTGACATCTGCAAGGCTCTAGCAACTACATCATTTCCATATTGAGTCTCATGTTAGTTTTCTTTGAGTATGTGAGGTAGAGGAAACCAGCCCTTTTACATACATTGTTGGCAAGAATATAGATTAGCAGATCATTATAGAAGATACTTGGTAATATCTCATGCACTTTAAAAAGTACCAACATGCTTTTGAACCAAGAAATCCTACAACTAAAAGTGTTCCCTGTTGGAAGTACTCACAAAAATTTATCAAAATGTGCAAGAGGGTTTTGACAGCATGTTGCATAATAGCAAAAATTGTAAACTGAAGTGTCCATCAATAGGAAATTGGTTAAAGAAACTCTTCTACAACCATATGTGAAACAACATGTAGTTATTTTTAAATGTGTTGGATGTATGAGTGCCTATATAGGAAATTCTTTCGGAAGATACTTGGTAATATCTCATGCACTTTAAAAAGTACCAACATGCTTTTGAACCAAGAAATCCTACAACTAAAAGTGTTCTCTGTTGGAAGTACTCACAAAAATTTATCAAAATGTGCAAGAGGGTTTTGACAGCATGTTGCATAATAGCAAAAATTGTAAACTGAAGTGTCCATCAATAGGAAATTGGTTAAAGAAACTCTTCTACAACCATATGTGAAACAACATGTAGTTATTTTTAAATGTGTTGGATGTATGAGTGCCTATATAGGAAATTCTTTCATTTGACATACAAGTAAAACACCTAAGATGAAAAATGGCATTCATAATATGATCCTTTTTGTGTAAAAATTTTAGATAATATATATAATTGCATATATGCTGGCAGGAGGCATAAAATACTTTTTGACAGAATCACAGGAAATTGTTACTAGTGATTGCATTGGGGATAGGGGACAAAGATGGGAAGGAAAGCTTTCACTTTTCATTTTGTACATTTTTGTGTTGTTTAAATTTTCTAGCCAAGAATAGTCTCATTCTTGTGCAATTTTTAAATGTCAACAGAAGTATTTGACATACAAGTAAAACACCTAAGATGAAAAATGGCATTCATAATATTATCCTTTTTGTGTAAAAAATTTAGATAATATATATAATTGCATATATGCTGGCAGGAGGCATAAAATACTTTTTGACAGAATCACAGGAAATTGTTACTAGTGATTGCATTGGGGATAGGGGACAAAGATGAGAAAGAAAGCTTTCACTTTTCATTTTGTACATTTTTGTGCTGTTTAAATTTTCTAGCCAAGAATAGTCTCATTCTTGTGCAATTTTTAAATGTCAACAGAANTGTCAGCCTGTCAGCCACATTGACCTTCTTGCTACTCCAGGGACATTCTGCACTCTACCACCAGATGCACTCAAGGTCTCTGCATTAGCTGCTGCCTCTGGAATGCTCTCTCCTAAACATCTACATATTTCTCTCACCTCCCTCAGTTCTCTACTCAAATGCCACTCAGAGAGACCTTCCCAACCACTTTAAACTAGCAGTCCCACTCTTCCCTCCCATCACTGTCTACTTCCCTACCCTGCTTTACTTTATATCCCCTGAAATGGCATTTTTATTTGTTTGCTGCCTATCCCCTCCCCCAAAACTAGCATGTAAGCTCAGCAGATTGCAGGGAACATCTTTAGTTGACTGCTGAATCCTCAGAACCTTGAATAGTGCCTGGCATATAGTCAGTGCTCAGTGAATATTTGTCAAATGAATATAAACTTGACATCTGCAAGGCTCTAGCAACTACATCATTTCCATATTGAGTCTCATGTTAGTTTTCTTTGAGTATGTGAGGTAGAGGAAACCAGCCCTTTTACATACATTGTTGGCAAGAATATAGATTAGCAGATCATTATAGAAGATACTTGGTAATATCTCATGCACTTTAAAAAGTACCAACATGCTTTTGAACCAAGAAATCCTACAACTAAAAGTGTTCCCTGTTGGAAGTACTCACAAAAATTTATCAAAATGTGCAAGAGGGTTTTGACAGCATGTTGCATAATAGCAAAAATTGTAAACTGAAGTGTCCATCAATAGGAAATTGGTTAAAGAAACTCTTCTACAACCATATGTGAAACAACATGTAGTTATTTTTAAATGTGTTGGATGTATGAGTGCCTATATAGGAAATTCTTTCATTTGACATACAAGTAAAACACCTAAGATGAAAAATGGCATTCATAATATGATCCTTTTTGTGTAAAAATTTTAGATAATATATATAATTGCATATATGCTGGCAGGAGGCATAAAATACTTTTTGACAGAATCACAGGAAATTGTTACTAGTGATTGCATTGGGGATAGGGGACAAAGATGGGAAGGAAAGCTTTCACTTTTCATTTTGTACATTTTTGTGTTGTTTAAATTTTCTAGCCAAGAATAGTCTCATTCTTGTGCAATTTTTAAATGTCAACAGAAGTTGCTTGAGTGTCAAGATTATCGGCCATGTTTTGTTGTTGTTCTTATACTTCTCTGTTTTGAAGAAAGCAACAACTAATATTCACCACTTTAAAAGTAAAATAAAAGCAGAGGGCTCAAATGGACCTGCTAATCATCTCAAACCACCAGGTTTAAACATCACAGCTAATATTTTCTGAGTTTCACAAAAACCAACATAGTCTTAACAAGGGAATGTATATCTAGGTTTAATATTTGTTTTAAAATTGATCATAGAACTCTTCACAAATGGATTGTTCTCTTGTGAATAAGGCTTGTGTCAAATGTAATTTTAAGAAGTATAGAGCTGTTGCTTAAATATCAGAGGAGGCAAGGTATTTCCTATTTCAATGGGACTTTTTCAACACATTTTTATATGCCTTATCTCATTGAATTCTCACAACAAGCCTTTAAGAAGTGGATTGATCTCGATTTGTTATCCACACTTTATAGCTGAGAAAAGACAGACACTGGAAAAGCCCCACAGTTGCAACAGAGAAAAACAGAACCAGCAGGTCAACTGACTGCAGCATTGTCACCTTGTAGACTGAATCCCCACCTTCAAACGTTCTGTTCCAAGTCTGCTGGATAATTTTCCCTCCATCCTTCTTGCTGTAACCATCTCTGAGTACTTCCTGTAATGCCAGGACGTAGAGGAGGATGGCATCATGGAATCCTTCAACAAACATGTTAACCTGTAAAGAAAACTTCACTGGGTGATCCCAAACACCAAATGACTCAATTTCAGGAATAATATAAGCAATACAAATGGTTAACAAGTTAGACTCAAGGTCTGTGAGCAATGGCAGAGGTGGGCAGAAGGGTAGCTAACAAGAATCACGTCATGGTTTTCCTGGCACTAGCTTAGTGAAGAAAACCCTGTGCCAATTTGAGGATTTGGAGAGGAGGCGAAACATTACAGAACTCCAGAACACTGTACCTGTTGACCAGGTTAAGTACCCCAGGTGTGTTGGCCTTTGCTGACAGTTCCTTCTGCACAGGTGTCCTCCTTCTTTTCCACGTCTGCTCCCCACCCCGAGCCATCATGACTGCAACCTCCCCCTTGAGGTCTTCTCCACCATCAACAGCCCTCCTGATCTCTCCATGCTCCAAATGTGGAGCATGACTAAAAGAACAGTGGGGATTCATTCATTCATATTCAACTACTGGTGAATGTCTACTAGCATGCAGGTGCTAAGAATGCCAAGAAGAGTGGGCACTGCACTTCCTGCCCACCTGCCCAGAGTCTGTGTCCTCTCTTCTATCAGCAATAACATCTCAGTCTCTATTCCCAATTTGTGTTTGGCGTGGCTCAAGTGCATCTGGCCACTCCCTACCCCCACCCGCTGCCAAGCTCCAAGGACAGGAATGGAAAACAGGCTTGGACTGTTGGTATAGCCCAGTTGAGTCCTGGCTCAAGTAAGATAACCCTTGCCCTCAAGAAACTTACAGTTTCGCAAATGTAAACACTGGCCATGTAAACTTGGGGAAGTTTCTTAATCTCTTTGACATTTGTTTTCTTCATCTGTCTATTGACCATGAGACTAGTACTGGCATCAAGAGACAGTTGCAAGAAATACAAGAATTCACTTACATAAAGTGCTTAGTATTATAACACCCAGCTGCTATGGACTGAATGTTCCCCCAAAAACTCATTGAAGCTAAAATTGTTTCCCTCAATGTTCCAGGTATAACAGCACTGAGACAGTGGGAAGTCCTATTATGATAATTGAAATGTAGGACTTTGAAGAAGTAATTAGATTATAGGACCATGCCATAGTGAATGGATTAATAATGGAGGTCAAGGGTGCAGCTCTGAGGGCTTTAAAAGGGGAGTACATGAAAGTCTCTCTCTCTCTGCTCCACCATTTTCTACCGTGTGAGACCCCAGCATTGCTGTAAAGCCATTACCAAAGAAGAATCTCACCAAATGTGTTCCCTGGACTTTGGACTTCCCAGCCTCTGAAACTGTAAGCAACAAATTTTGTTTTCTTTATCAATTACCCAGTTCCAAGTATTTTGTTATAAGCAACAGAAATGGACTAATACAGAAAATTGGTATCAAAGAAGTAGGGTGTTGCTTATAACAAATACTTGAAAACATGGAAATGGCTTCAGAACTGGGTGCTGAGGAGTGGCTGGAGGAATATGGAAGAATGAGCTAGAAAAAGCCTAGATGCTGGTGAAAGTTTAGAAGGCAAGAAAACCAGGGAAAGTTTGGAATGTTTTAGAGATTGGTTAAACGGTAGTGCCTGAATGCTTATGGAAATATGTACTGTAAAGACCCTTCTAAGGAGGAAGAAGGGACTTATTAGAAACTGGGGCAAAGATCACCCTTGCTATGAACTGGCAAGGAACTTGGCTACATTCTGTTCAAGCCCAAGAGTTTTATGGAATGTGAAACTTCAAGTTGCTGAGCCAGAGTATTTGGTGGAAGAAATTTCTAAGCAGCAAAACATTCAGGAAGCTGCATGGCTACTTGCAACAGCCTACCCTGAGTTGTGGCAGAAAAGGCATGCTATAAAGCCAGAATTTATAATTAAAAGGGAAGCAGAGCATAAGATTTAGAAAATTTGCAGCCCAGCCATGTGGACCCATTACCCTTTTGTTGTGGCCTACTTATCCCATTTTTTTTTTATTTTACCTTATCAATATACAATGTAGTTGATTTTCGTGTCCCTTTACCAATTCCTCCTTTCCCCCTCCCTCCCCCCTCCCCCATCAACATCATATCTGTTCACTTGTCTTAACAAGTTCAAGGAATTGTGATTGCTGT
>NW_007729367.1:209660-211884 GCF_000696425.1 Galeopterus variegatus | reverse complement strand
ATATCTGTTCACTTGTCTTAACAAGTTCAAGGAATTGTGATTGCTGTCTTCTTCCCCCACCCCACCCCAGTTTATTTGTTTGTTTATTTATTTGTTTGTTTGTTTGTTTTAGCCCCCACAAATAAGTGAGAACGTGTGGTATTTCTCTTTCTGTGCCTGGCTTATTTCACTTAATATAATTTTATCTAAGTACATCCATGTTGCTGCAAATAGTAATATTTCTTTCTTTTTTTTTTTTATAACAGAGTAGTATTCCATTGTGTAGATATACCACATTTTCCTTATCCACTCATCTGATGATGGACATTTGGGCTGGTTCCAACTCATTTCTCCCATTTTGGATGGGAATAATAACCCTGTGTTTGTCCTACAATTGTATCTTGGAAGTAGACAACTTGTTATGATTTCACAGACAGGACTTTGAACTTTGGACTTTTGAGTTGAAACAAATTAAGACTTTAGGGATGAAATGAACGTATTCATATATGAAAAGAACATGAGTTTGGGGGAGCCAGGTCATAATGTTGTGGATTGAGTACCCCCCAAATTCATTGAAGCTTAAATTGTGTCCCCCAAAGATCCAGGTATTGGAAACTTGACCCCCACTGTGACAGTGTTGAAACAGTGGGAAATCCTATTATGATAATTGGAATGTGGGGCCTCGAAAGGTGATTAGACTGTAGGACCACGCCATAGTGAATGGATTAATAATGGTGGTCAGGGGCGTGGTTCTGAGGGCTTTAAAAGAAGAGCACATGAGAGTGTCTCTCTCTCTCTCTCTCTCTCTCTCTCTCTCTCTCTCTCTCTCTGCTCCACCATTTTCTGCCATGTGAGACCCCTGCATTGTTGACCCTCACCAGATGTGTTCCCTGGACTTTGGATTTCCCAGTCTCCAAAACTAAGCAATAAGTTTCATTTTCTTACAAATTACCCAGTTCCAAATATTTTGTTATAAGCAACAGAAATGGATGAATACACCAACACATACCAAGTACTCAACAAATATAAGCTAATACTATTATGACTATTTTATGAACTCAAGTGTTAGTACTGTTTAAAGGTCTGTTCAGGATCAGTAAAAATACAAAAAGTGAGGGCCGGCCCGGTGGCACACTGGAGAGTGTGCTGCTTGAGAGCGCGGCAGCGCTCCCACCGAGGGTTTGGATCCCATGTGGCGACCGGTTCCCGCTCACTGGCTGAGCATGGCGCGGGCGCAACACTGAGGGTTGCGATCCCGTTGCCGGTCCCCGGTACGGGCGTGACACCGAGGGTTGCGATCCCGTTTCCGGTACCCAGTACGGGCGCGACACCGAGGGTTGCGATCCCGTTACCGGCCAGTAAAAAAGACAAAAAGGAAAAAAAAAATACAAAAAGTGAGTAGACAATATCATGGGTTGAGGAGGGGCAGGCAGGAGGAGATTAACAGTGGTGAAGCCAAAGGTTGAACTGAGAACTGAAAATGAAGAGATGTTCAGCAGCGGGGAGGGTGAGGGAAAGACTGCAGGTCAAGTGGTGTGGGCACAGGCATGGAGTCCAGGCATATCCTGCCAGCCTGGTGTATTTTAGGAACTACAAACTGTTTGCTAGGCTGGGGGCAGGAGGGACAGGGTGGCACTGAGAGACAGGGCTGGAGAGGTTAGGAGAGTCATGTCATGGAGAACCTACAGGCCACCCCAAGAGACTTGGGCTGTCTGCAGCAGGCATTTGATTACTTTGGCTGACTTTAGCTTGCCCCTTAGCTGGATTTTAAGAACCTTTGGTAAATTCCGATGCCACACCTAAATCCATGACAAGATTATGGGCACATGAAATGAGCAAAAACAATCATAAAACACTGAGTAGCATACAAACAAACTCTGCATAAAAAATACGAAAAATCCAAGCTTCCTTTTTACAGAAAAATTTGTCAATGCTAAGATGCCAACACAGCAGAATCGGGCATTCTGCAGACGACCACTGGCGAGGTTTCCGTGTGAGGCACTACCTGTCCCCTCTCTAGAAAGAAGAAGCCCTGTCAGAAGGGAGCTGCCCCACCCAGTCTGCAGAAGGCACAGCTCAGCATCCGGTTCTATTCAGCCTCAACCCGCCCCTAAGGACAGTGAGTTCCATGTGCGAGTAGTTCAGATTTGCCAAAGCTGCCAATTCCTAGCTGTGCTTCTGGTTTCCTTGTCTGGAAAATGAGGAAAATAATAGAAGATATTTCCAGGCGGGCCGGCCCGGTGGC
>NW_007729367.1:184000-209080 GCF_000696425.1 Galeopterus variegatus | reverse complement strand
AAAAAAAAAAAAAAAAAAAAAAAAAAAAAAAAAAAGAAGATATTTCCAGGGGATGCTATTAGGTTTGAGTGAATTGATAAACGTAAAAGACTTCGAACACTGTCTGACAAGAGTCGGCACTCAATGTCAGCTTTTGTAGTTGTCATTGTTTAGGGATGGAGAATTATAAACCTAGGGGTCTGGCTTAGCTTCTAATTCCTAACAGCACTATTCAGAAAATAAGTGACTTACTTGCAGGTATAACATATCTTATTGACCTATTTTACACTTAATGGAAACTAAGGCTCCCCATTCATGCTTTGGCACCCCAAGGATTTCTCTTACTTCCACAGTGCCACACCCAAGCCGGTGAATCACACTTGACCCTCTGGGAGAAGCAGGGGTGAAAAAGAGTCTGTTAAGAGGGGGCTTAATACCCACTCACCTCATAGAGCTCTGCTGGGGATGAAATGAACTAGTGCATGTAAAATAGCTGAGTTCCTGGGACCATAAAAGCACCTGGTAGATGTTGGCTCTTACTCTTAGCTGTCAAGCTGAAGTCTCAGAGTCACTGTTTTCTTAGGCAAAGAAGAATGATGTAGAAATAACATCTACTAGTCAAAGAGAATTTTCTGCTGATTTGGCTATGCTAATTCAATTTCCCAAAAGAATATGAAATTTTCACTTAGGCCATGAAGTCACTGTGGCTTAAGAAAGTATGTGTGCTGGTGATTTGATGGATTTTAATAAGTGGATTGAGCTGTGTAATCTAATTCTCAGACAACAATGCAAAAAACTTGTTTCACAAGCTCTATACTCTCTTTGATAATTACATAGAAACCACCTTGCTACAAAGGGAAGTTACAGAATCACAAAGTGGTGGACTGGGGGAGATGTAAGGTGCTTTAGAAAAGCTTTGGTCTCATCCCCTCCTTACTTTGAGGGCCAAAAGAGCATCTCTCTCCTCAGTTTTCCAGCATTCTGTACTTGAGTGTTGTGCCTTGTAAGGTCCTTGTTCCTGGGGTGCCCAGGATGGCCCCTGCTTAAACTGTGAAGTGCCATCTGCTGGGTATCACGTGTCCACCTCTATTCTTCCTCCTCCTCCTGTCCCCTTTTCAAAATCCTAACCTGGGGCCACCTTGCTGATGTTGGCCGCCCAAACCACTGTGTGTGCACACCAGCACCACCCCCTGTCGGGCCCTTGCCCTTCCCTCCTTCGTGATCTGCTCTCTGAGCTGCCCCTCTACAACCCAGGATGGGAAGAACAATTACCTGGCAGAGAAGGATGAACTTGGATTTCCTTTGTCTTAACAGGTTTGATAATAGAAGAGAAGAGACAGGCTCTGAACACATGCCCAGGTCTGAAAACTCATTCTACCTTGATTTGCAAACAGATCACGAAATTTACCTCCTTTCCTCTCAAAGTGGCTGAGGGTCTCCCCCTCCTGCCAAAATTAGCAGGAGAGCTGCTGATCTCACGGAGGTTCGCTGGCACCCCAGCCTGCTGCGGGGGAGGTTTCATAACGCCTACCTCATAGGACCTCAAGCCAGAAGCAAACCCTAGAGATTTTCTTTTCTTGAGGAGAACATTCTCACATCCACACGTGTTTTTTAATGAGAGGAAAGCCCATTAGCACATTACAGACACTGAAAATTGGAAGTGCAAGTTAAGAGAAAAAAAATGAGGGAGAAAAAACTCCCAAAGTATTAAGTTGCCCTAGGAACACTTTGCATTACACCTCCAGGCTGAAAGAAGCAAGATCATCTGGTCTGTCCCCCTGCCTCTGGCCAGAACACACTCAAAGCTCAAAGTCCTGACTGACACGGATCATGCTGTTGTTACTGATCACAGAAAACAGGATTCCCCACCTGAGCGACCTGATCTCACATTTAGTGTCCTTTCTAGCCAGAAAGCTCTTTCTTACCATCATTAGCCATAAGCCTTCGTTAAATTCCTAAATGCAGCCATTCCCCTGCTAGATGCTGAACAAACTGGGTTAAGAGAGCAACACAGTTTACAACCTCCACCAAACAGCACCGCTGCTCCATTCGAACACCTAGGCAAGCTCCACACACACAAGTGGTGAAGTGGACCCCGTGCGGGCCAAGCTCCAGGGGAATAATCATTTGTGCTCTGTAGCAAAATGTCTGGCATCCAAATGAGATGAAAATCACTCACCATCTCCCACTCATTCTGGGAAGTTTGCCAGAACAAGGTATCACGCCGGCATTAATCACTCACCATTGCGTCTCAATTCTCTTGACTTTGTCCTCTGACACTGGCCAGCGGCAGACATGTCAAATGAAAGAACACCATTTTCACCAGGGATCTTTCTCTCTGATGGCACCTGCCAGCCACATCTATTTATTAGTGGTTTCTTTTAAAGCCTCTTTCTGATGCTGGCCAGCAGCAGACATGTCAAATGAAAGAACACCATTTTCACCAGGGACCTTTCTCTCTGATGGCACCTGCCAGCCACATCTATTTATTAGTGGTTTCTTTTAAAGCCTCTATCATGGGGAAAGGGGAATAGAAATCTCATTATTTTTTATTATCTAACTGACAAAAAGAGTTGCTGATTGTGGCATGGCTCCACTTGGTGGCAGTTAGCCACCTCTTCCTCATTTCTTTCTGGGAAGGCAAATGCATATTTAGATAAATCCCTCAATGCTTGTGCTCCAGACAAGTAAGCAAAGAATGCTGTGTGCCTCAGCTGTTCTGCAAAGTGACAGTGATCTGGCTCTCAGGGACGCCTAGATATCTGAGAAACCCTGTCAAGCTGTCAGATAGAGGCTGCTGGAAGAAAGCTACCAAAGTTCAATGCAAGGCTGGGCTGCCCCAGGGTCTTGCTTGTGGTGTTAACAAGAATCCAAGCATGTCACACAGTGGTTCTATCTTCTTTACCACAAACCGATGGTTCCCAGTGCAAATGAGGGAAGAGGAGGGTGCTGGGCAGCATGTCTCAAGAGATCTTTGAAAAAGACACATCTTTCAACTTCCTCTTTGCTTGAAGGGGCAATGGGGGAAAGGGAAATTCTGACAGAGGGCAGGTAAGAGAAGAGATGGGCCTGCAACCTGTCCTGCTCCCATCATAACTGTAACAACAGCAGCATCACCTTGTTTGACTGGTAACAAGAGCCTGAAAATGAGCCTTATCCAGCCCTCCCAGACCACTGGAGATGGAGACAGCAGAAGGAAGTGGCCTGGGAATGCTGCATGGGTAGCCCAAAGGTTAAAGAATATTCTGCATTTGGTGAACACTTTATAAGTACTTTAAATATATAGTGTCTGTTTTCATTCAATTTCCTTTTAAATAATAAAATTAAAAGTCTACGATTTAGGGTAACAGCAGCAACTGCCATAAACCAAGTGACATCACAACCCCCTCAACACCAAACAGAGGGGTCTTACTGTTAGTGACAGACACCCCACTGTCTGCTCTTCTATACTGGGCCTGCCTTCATGGAATTCACACTTGGTCACTTGCTGGCTTATTTGAGCCTTGAGGGAAGTTAAGCTGAAAATCCGCCCCCTTATCCTAGTTGAACTCAGGAAATGCAAAGGGCAAGTGGCTTAGGACAGGCAGGCAGCACATCAGGGAGAGAGCCAGGGCTCCATCTGCAGCTCTGTGCTTGGCCAAAGCATTGCTGTAGCGTCTGGCAGACTTCTTTCTCCCCAAACTGAAGGTATGGCTTTCTTGGGGTGGGGGTTGCCCTAAGTTTCCCAAATAACTGTCTCCATCTCAGGCTCAGCACTGCTCCTGGGCAATGCCCTGGACTGGCAAATTAGATCTTACAGCCTAAGGTGTGGCTGCCTGCAGATAGAGGCAGATATTTTTCTCTTTCACCACCTAGAACAGAATGGATCATTAAACAATAGCAGTCTTGGGAAGATGATTCACCTCCCTTAATGACTACAACAGCAGCAATGGCCAAGCACAGAGCCACAGAGCCGGCACACGGAACCCATCAACAAATGCAAATCTCCACAAGGAAGCCACCTTTGTCCTGCTTGTGAGGAGCACTGAGGACTCTGTGGGCTTCAATTTTGGAATTTGTGGACATGAAGCACAAGTAAATGAGACCAACTTTTGAAAGTTCTCTCAAGGCTCATGCAGGGAATTCAGTCATCTGATATATTGGCCCTTTAAATGTGTCACACACATGTCATATACGGATGCTTCTTATCGCCCATCACCCTTGAAGGCTCAGTTGAGAAGTGTGCAAACATAATGACATCATTATCCCTGGCTTTCAGATGAGCAAGTGAGTGACGTCTGTCCTGGGCCTTGACATCCCACCACTGCCGGCTAGCTGTGCCTCTGGAAACTCTGGTGACCTGACCCCCATGAGACTGCTTGGGGAACATGCTGGCCTCTCTTCCCAGGGGTCTGCATTCCTGTCAAGGCACAGTGTCGGGGGGGGGTAAAGGCATAAATCAAAACCCAGTAGGAGAAGGGCAGGAGCAGGCAGCAGGTGCCCTGCAAGCCCTGCAACTCTGCCAGGCAGGGAGAGGGGGTGACCAGGCCAAGAAGAGATGGAGCCAGGAGAAGAGAAGGGACACTTTCTGGCCTCACTATTTCTGAAAGGCCAAAATCAGAAGGAACACAGAAATCTAATTTCTCAAGCTTGATGTCACCCTCTGAAACTGATCCTGAGAACTTCAGACAGTTTCTCCTGAATTCCATGAGTCACCTGGAGATGTGATTACAAAGAAGAGATGAGCAAAAATCCAGGTTTCGGATAAGGGCAACTTGTTTGCATTTCTGTTTTTTATGTTAAAATGAAAGCTTTCCATTTTTATTTAAGCAATTTCAAGGTGAGGTGAGGACTGAACTAACACCCAGAACGCCATCCCCAACAGCTTAATTTTGTTCAATTCTTAATTCAGAGTTTCCTGAGCCATATTCCATAGAGCAGCAGCATTCCATGAAATGTTAACCGATGGTTCTAAAAATAGCTGTATTGTGGTTAAACAAACAGGTTTACAAAATGCTAGCTTAAACAGTCAAGCAGTTCTCTTTACTTCCGGGAAATAATTATAATAGCTTTTACTAAACATCTGCTATATGCTAGGAGGTATGCAAACACGGTTTACAAAATGCTAGCTTAAACAGTCAAGCAGTTCTCTTTACTTTCGGGAAATAATTATAATAGCTTTTACTAAACATCTGCTATATGCTAGGAGGTATGCAAACACCTAACTCTATTGCATTAGTCCTTACAAAACTTTCAGAGATGGGTACTGTTATTATCCCAAGAGAGAGACTCTGCCTAACATCCTAACAGAAAGAAGACCCCTGATGGGTCGAAACTCAAGAAAACGCTGGGTGGGCAAGTGGTTAAGTAAGAGTTCAAACCTGGCTTGCCTAGTTACAACATTTATCCTATTGCCACATACGTTGGAAAGACAGCCAGCTAATGTGGAAAAACAGCTTTGTGCTCTAGTTTTTGTTTTTATTTGGCAAAAGCTTGCGTAGCTCTACAGGCTGAATATGTAGGCTGGAGAGACAAACGAGAGAAGACTGACCATGTGCTTCAGTCGCTGTGACAGGGTTAGCCTCCAACCCATCACCAGGGTGAGGGAGGGACAGAACTCGCACCTGGAGAGAGAATGAGAAGGCGGAAGATGGAAGAAGAAAGGGCGAGACGGAACAAGAGGCAACAAGCTGGTTGTCCCTCGTCGCTGAACCAAATCTTCAACCAGCAGCTAACACAGCAAGACTCAGCCAGATCAAGTGAATCAAGATCTCTGATAAGTCAGAGACTCAGCTAAAGTCGACCTTGCCCTCCCTCTGAATGAAAAGGCCTATTATGCCAAAGGAGCACTGAAACAAGCTGCATGTAAAGAACGAGTGTCTGCATCAGAGACCAGCCTGCTCCAAGCATGTCAGCAACCACCCAGGTAAAAGCAGGACTCCTGACTACATGTTTTCTACCTAGCACTCAATATGAAGTATTACGACTTTGAGTTTGGAGAGTCTTTATTCTGTAGGGCCTTCAGTCTTGACAATAATAATAATAACAATCTTGATTAATAATAATAGTAATAAATGCAGCAAAGCTTCATTTACCCAGCCTCATCAGAGGGAAAATATGCTTCATATAAGCCACTTTTCCAGGTTACTAAATGTTATTTCTCTAAGTATCAAAACTTTTTAAATAATCTAAACCGCTTGATAGAAATGCTCCTAAAATGAACCATGTACATTCCTGCCTTGATAGCAGAAATGTGCTCAATGTGATTTTCAAGCTATGATCATGACCAGTCCAGGAGCCTCCCTCTCTACTGAAGCATGTGTTGTGCTGTTTACACGATGCTGACACCAGAGTTGTACCTCTATGTTGACAGCACAGGAGCTGGGGACCCTCTCTCCTTCCTGACATGCTGCCTACCCCTGGATGCCACTCCTCTGCATCTCATCTGGCTCCTCCCACTGATGACCTCTAGAGTTCTCAATAATTAATTCTAAATGCTTCAGGATGGTGAAGAACACTCTCCATTACGAACCACTCCCCAGATGAATTCTATGCCCTACTCCTTACAAAGCCACTTGGATTCTCTGAGCATGCCGTGGGCCGCCTTTACACAGTAGCCTTGGGCTTCGACCGCTCTCCCTGTGGGTTTTGTGTCCTCTAAAGCAAACTCCTACTCAACTTGGCTGTATATCATCAGATTACCCTCTAGAGCCACCTTGCTCCCATCTCTATCCAGCTCTGTGCCCTGGAATGCTGACCTATATGAACAGCACCACAGGGTCCCTTTGTCCTCTGGCTTCCAGTTGGATTCAGCAGGTGACAAGAGGGCAGAAGGAGATAAAGTTCAGGATGTCAGGGGCTGCTCTCTTCCACCAGATGCCACAGGTGGCTCTCCCTAATTGCTACAGGCCTTGCGGGTTCTGGTGACCTCTCCTTCCTTTCGCCCTTTCTGGTTTAGGGGTGATAACAGTTTCTCATTTCTGCAGGCCCTGGGGGTCTGGACCATCCTTTGGATGTTTCCCTTAACCCCACACACACGTTTGTAAATAGTGCCTTTATTACGTTCTCTTTCATTTTCTTTAAATGTGTCTTCTGTTTCCTCCCAAGACCCTCACAAATAGATACATACACCTTCCATGAGCCACTCAGGCTTGTTCAGTAGAAGCTTTCTCTGAACCACCCGATTCCTCCTTCCTTCTACAAGTGCACTTAGTGCAAACTTGCAGTACTTCACCCGATAGCCTATTCTACATTTTTGCACCTCTGTGTACCCTGACACTGCACAATCTCCTTGATACACAGGCCATATCTAGGCATCTTTGTTTCCCTGGGACCTAGCCCTGTGTCTAATACAGAGACTGTACTCACTTGAGTGGACTTCACTGTCGCTTGTTACTTCCTGCTACTCTAGCAGCCGTTTTTCTCTCCCCCACCTGCTTCTACTAATGTTCTGTAAGCGGGGAAAGAAATCGCAAGGCTTCTTATAGCTATACTTAAAACAAGGATGAATAGGTTTTGAGTGAGGACTTGAGAGAGTCTCCTAAAATAAACTGTTACTTCCTGCTTCTCTAGCAGCCGTTTTTCTCTCCCCCACCTGCTTCTACTAATGTTCTGTAAGCGGGGAAAGAAATCGCAAGGCTTCTTATAGGTATACTTAAAACAAGGATGAATAGGTTTTGAGTGAGGACTTGAGAGAGTCTCCTAAAATAAAATTAACAGATTATATGTCTATTTTAGATGCTCTCACATAATTCTTTGCTCTTGACTGGGTCCTACATAGCAGAGATTGCCATAAAATTAGTTCAGCATCTATTGCTAAGAAAAAGACTTCCAGGTTTTAATACCAATACAAGATGTTCTTACCGAAATTAACTATCTTAGCCAGTGAATGAGTGAACTCAGTTTTGTTTAAGAAATCTTTTCCATCAAGTTTGCTACCAAAAAAAAAAGGCAACTGAAAACTAAACTAAATATCATCTACCTCACAAGAAACTTAATTTCCTACATTTAGAACACTGTTTATTGATGAAGTTAAAGAATTATAGGCAACTTTCATGTGTGATAATAGAATTATTGTTATGTTTTAAAAAACAGGTTCCAGAAGTGGCACAGTAGTTTGTACCAGATTATCTCTCCTAAATAACACACACACACACACACACACACACACACACGCACACACACACACACTCACTCTGGACAAAAATTTTAAAAAGAACTATTTGAAGGCACTGAAAAGTGACCAAAAGCAGGCAGTAGTTGGAGGAGACTTGACCCTTGAAAGTAGAGAACACACTGCATGAGAACTAAATTTATATGGTTTTCCCCTGAGGGTGCTCCCTGGTCCAGGAGGCATGGGCCTGCTACAACTCAAGCAGAAAGTCACAGGATTCTTGGCTTTAGAGGCCAGAGGATGTAGTTCAGAGCTTATATTGAGGGCATAAATTGAGGGAGTAAATCCTCAGAAGAGGAGAACTACAGAGAAGGGACCACCCAAATCTGTCCACAAACTTCTGTTGTGTTTGGTTGACCCCTAAACTGTAAACATACAGGAAGGATACCAAGAAGTCCAGTAGAAAGCTGGAAGACTGGAGAAACTGAGGAATATTCAAACTGCTGCTTTCTGCATGAAAGAAAGTTTGGAGCTTGAATACCACCAAGTTAGAAGAATGTGGGAAATAATCTCAGGCTTTCCAGTAAAACCTTACATAGGCCATACCTCAGGAGTAAAGACTATGTGCAGAGACTAAAGATTTATTCTGAGACTAAAAGCAAAACCAAAACAAACACTCTAAGAAAGAACAAAGCCAAGTTTCCAAATGTTCACAGAGGTCAGCAAGTAATTTAAATGCCCGCTAGAATAAAAATTAACTCTTCAGAGGAACATAACTGAATATGATCTCTATAAATTATCCACAAAACCCAGTACAAAATCAAAAAATACTAGACATGTGGAGCCAGGGGAGGTGACCTACAGATAAGGGGGGAAAAAAGTGAATAGAAAGTGACCCTGAGATGATCCAAATGTTGGAATTAGCAGATAAGGACTTTAAAGCAGCTATTACAAACATGTTTAAGGACTTAAAGAAAAAGACGGCCAAAAACAATGACCAGATGGAGAGTCTCAGCAGAGAAAAGAAGCTAGAAAAAGAAACAACTGGAAATTCTAGAACTGAAAAGTACAATATTAAAAAATAAATATTCACTAGATTGACTTAAAAGCAGATTGGAGAGAGAAGAGTCCATGATCTTGAAGATATATCAATAGTAAATACACCAGTCTAAAGAACAGAAACAATATAAAGCCAATATACAAAAATCAGTTGTATTTCTATATACTAGCAACAAATAATTGAAAATGATTGGTTTATTCTGTTTACAAGCAGCATCAAAAGACATAAAATTATTAGCAAAAATTTAATCAAAGTTGTACAGGACCTCCACACAGAAAACTACAAACATTGCTGAGAGAAATTAAAGAAGATCCAAATAAATGGAGAAGTATCTCATGTTCAGAGATTGGAAGACTCTATGTCTAATGTTGATTTTCCCAAAAAAAATCAGACTATAGATCAGTACAATCTAAATAAAAAATCCCAGGAAGTTTTTCTTGTAGAAATTGACAAGTCAATTCTAAAATTTATATAGAAAAAAGAAAAATCTTAGAATAGGCAAAAGTTTCTTGAAAGAGAAGAACAAATTAGAGGACTCACATTACCAGATTTCAAGATTTATCATTACCATATTTTAAGATTTACTATAAAGCTACAGTATTTAAGACAGTATGGAATTGGTATAAGGATAGAAAAGTAGATCAATGGAAAAGAATAAAGAGCCAAAAACCCACAGTTATAGTCATTTGAGTTTTGACCAAAGCACCTGAGGAATTCAATAGGAAAAACAGTCTTTTCAACACATGCTGTAGAACAAAAACAAATGGAAAAAAACTAAAACTCGATTCCCAACTCACAGCATCTACAAAAATTCATTTGAAATAGATCACAGATCTAAACATAAAAGATAAAACCTTTTTTTTCTTTCTCTGCAAGAAAACAAGAGAATATCTTCGTGACTTTGAGGTTGACAAATTTTTATTAAAAAGAACACAAAAAAGCACTGAATATTACAAAAAATTGACTTCATCAAAATAAAAAAACTCTGCTCATTAAGAAGCACCATTAAAAATATTAAAAAGCAAGTAAAAGACTGAGTGAAAATATTTATTATACATATATTTGACTTATATTCAGAATATATTTTTAAAAAACTCTTTACATAAATAACAACAACAAAAAAAAAGAAAAACGAACAACCCAATTTTTAAATGGGCAGGTCCTTCAGCAGCGAAACAGCCAACAGGCACATGAAAAGAGGCTCAAAATCACTAGTCTTCTCCCACAATGAGATACCATTTTCCACCTGTCAGAACAGGTAAAATTTAAAAGCAGATAACGCTAAATGTAGATGAGGTTGTGGAGCAATTGTAAGTCTCACACTTTGCCAGTGGGAATGTAGAATGACCCTACTTTGGCAGATTCTCATAAAGTTAGACATGCATCTATGCTATGACCCAGGAATTCCACTCCTAGATATTTACTCAATAGAAATGAAAACATATGTCTACAAAAAGACTTATACAAGAATACTCACTGAAGCTTTAGACATAATAGTCCCAAATTGGGGGATCATAATAGTCCCAAATTGGGAAAAAAAAAAAAAAAGTCCATCAACAGGAGAATAAATAAACAAATTGTGGTATATTTATACAAGAACATAATAGTCCCAAATTGGGGGAAAAAAAAAAAAGTCCATCAACAGGAGAATAAATAAACAAATTGTGGTATATTTATACAAGAGAATATTACTCTGCAAATTAAAAAAAAAGAGCTACTAATATATGCATCACCATGCAAAATCTCAAAAGCAGCATATAAGATGAAAGAAGCCATATCTAAGAGCATATACTATATGATCCCACTCATATATTATGTGCTGTATGAATTCAGGAACAGGCAAAACTAATATGGTAATAGAAAAATAGTATGGTAATAGAAATGAGGATGGTTGCTCAAAGGGGTGGGAACTAATTGGAAAGGGACATGAAGGAACTGTACATGGTCATGCAATCTTATGTCTTGATTAAAGTGTTGTTTATAGGGATGTATGCATTTATCAAAGCTGGTCAAATTACACAGTTATGAACAATGGATTTCATTGTATATAAATTTTATTTTAATGAAATAATAAAGCACCTCACCTTCTACACACATCCTAAAATATTTACAGATGAAATGATGATGCCTTAGATTTGCTTCAAAATAATCAGGGAGTGAGGGTGGGGAAAAGGTTACAGATGAAATTAAACTGAGTTGGTAATTGTAGGATCTGAGTGATGAGGACATGAAGTTTCACTATACTGGACTCTCTATTCATGTATATATTTGAAATTTCCCATTTTAAAAAGTTGTGTTTATTAATCAGTTCCCTAAATGAATGACTCAAGTTCAGAAAACTGTGGAAGGTTTTCCTCGGTCAGTGCATTTAGAACATATGAAAATCCATAATAATTTTTTAATTTTATTTAATAACTCCTTATTAAAAACCTTGAGAACTACATATCTACCAATATGAGGAGACTCATTTCACTTAAGAAAGCTACCAAAACTATGCAGAGTATTCTGGATACAGATGTATCATGATTTTCAACCATCAAGATATTCTCAATATTTTGAAAGGTAGAATGACCTGAGCTTAATAAGTACACTGGCCGCAACCCAAGAGAGACTCCTGGGTGCATGTCTTAGGGCATTGCATTATTTCAACATTATAGGCATTCTTAATAGCCTAAAAGAATTACAGAATCACAAAATTTTACAACTTGAAGGGAATTGAGAGCTCATATACTCCAAGCAGTATATTGTGTAAATGAGAAACTAAAGCCCACAACAGTTGCCTGATTCACCCAACGTCACGCAGAGCAAAAGACAGGGCTACACTAGAACTCAGGTCTCTTGACTCCAAATAAGCACGTTCATTGCCAGTGTCAATTTGTTTATCAAGAGAGAACTTCCCTAAAACACCTAACTCACACCCAGGGATGGAGCAGCAAGTAAATCAGCCTCTTCTTTAGAAGACTTCATGTGACTTCTCTAGCATGTGTAAAGATTGCCAAGATGTAATCTGCATATCAGGAGATAGGAAAAAAAGGAAAGAAAGAAAAGAAAGAATAAGGAAGTTTGCCCTAGCAAACACAATTTTTAATTCACTGTCAGGAAAATAAGATCAAAGAAAGAAAAAGGTAATATTGGACACTAGATTGTTAAAGTCAGCTTTAGGGTTGCCGTAAAAAAAAATTGTAAATTGAAATAATGGCAGAAAAAGAAGGCTTAATCTCTTTAGGTCCACTGCTGATAAAGTCAATTCATCATTATTTAAGGACCAGTTATAATTTTTTAAGAGCTGAGATACCGAACTTAAGGGAAAAAAATCCTAACCAGAGACTGTTCTCAAAAAACTGAGATGTCAAAAATCTTATGTCAAATATCACTACCATCTGATGCAAAGGCCCCCTCACTCCCAGGGCATAATGAATGCATTAAGGAGGTTGGCAGTTAGATCACATTCTTCCTCTCCACCCACATTACTGCATTCACAGTGGGCCACTTCAATGCCCCTGTGCATTATCCATTCATTCAACACCATAGCCTCTTGTCCCTTAGCTGCCATTATTATGATGTATTTCATCTCTGCCCAGTTTCATCAACTCAATTTCATAAACATACTTTCAACCAACGTTTCTCAGACTTTAATATGCATTCAGTGTACCTGGGGAATTTGATCAAATGCAGACTCTGATTCAGCAGGTCGGAGGGATAGAGAGCTAAGATTCCTCATTTCTACAATCTCCCAGGTGATGCTAACATCCCTGATCCATAGACAGCCCTTTGAGTAGTTAAGACCTTCAGCCTGATTATCACCTGGAACTGCTCTACTTTCAAAATCCCTGGAAATCCTAAACTCTTCTGTATGCATAATAAGCTCTTTGAACTCAGACTTCCATCTCCTTGACTCCTCGTCTATGCTTGGTTGCAGAGTTCTGAATGGTGCAGTCTCCAATAAGGAGATGAGATAGGCAGACACAGCGCTATTTCAGCAGAGGGGGTAGTGGGAAATTGGAAGTGAGGCTTGCTACTCAGGAGAGAGGTTGGAATCAGAGATATAAATTTAGGTGTTATCAACATACAGGCAAACATCCCACCCAGGCAAGTGGTTGTACTGCCCAGAAATAGTGTTTAGAGAGAAAAGGACCAAAGGAAGAACCTTGGGCAACACCCACATTTGTAAAGCAGATGGAAAAGAAGAGTCTTCAAATACTTAGAAGGACACAGCAATATAGGTAGAGAACTTGGAGACAGTGGTGTTTCGGCAGCCAAGAGAGGAGCAAATTTCAAGAGAGAGATTTCCAAACTATTCCTGTAAGAAATCCCTCTATTCAAGACAGGTTATTTCACTATTCCCTAAATGTATCTAATGCATCCCTCCTTCTAAGCTTGGATTACCTGTATTTGCCTCACTTAGGAGGCTCATCTGTGCCCATCTATTTTTACCCATCAGGGGCCAGCTACACAGGTGCTGAATTGTCCTCACAGCACCTAGCACAATTCCCAGAAGAGGAGCTCAGGAAGTGCTTGGTGTGCATGCAGATCCAATCAACAGCCGTTGTCTGGCTTAAGTACATGCACTGTGATAGACGGGGTCAAATCTATGTGCACTTAGAGGGCCGATGAACCATATCTGAAAGCCGTTCAATCCAAGGAATTCTTGGACTTATGGTTACCATAAATAAATGTCACTACTGAGTTCAGGAAAGAAAAAATGACCTAAGGTTAAAATGAATGTAATTTGTATGGTGACAGTGGGCAAACTGGTATGCCAATATGGCACAGAACTTTTTATCAATAAAGAAATTAAATCATTTAAGATCTTTAATTAGGATAGGACAGAAACACAGCTTTCCAGCTTTGGTGATTGCATGATTATCCCACATAGAGATAACTGGGTAGAAGAAATAATTAATAAAGTTCTCCAAATTTAGGCCAATAGTCAAACTGTTTATTATACCAAAAAAAATAATAATTCTACTCTTACCTCCTCCCTACCACCAACTCACAACCTGTGGGGACAAGATTTTTTGATTTTTATAAAAGAAGCAAATTCACTCCAAGAAGATAAAAAAAAAAAAAATTGGAAGATAAAACAAACCTAAACCAATTTCCTGGAGTCTGGGCGGTTTTCAAATTTTATAACTGGTAAGAGGGTTGACTAACCAGCAATATATTATTCTAGTTCCTCTCTTTTAACAATTAGCTGGGACCCAGAAAGGATGTCATTTTCAAATTGCTACTACACACCACTAGCAGAACAGGGATGTTCTGCTCTCAGCTGCCGGGGCTGTTTTCTTTGGACACTTCACTCAAAGCGCTTAAGCTTGTAAAACCCCTTTACAATCATTTTTCATAACTTCCAAGAGCAACTCAGTGTGGTTTTCTCCATTTAACAGATTAAAGTCTCTGGCACTCAAGGTGGCATGCCCTGGGGTCATCAATTGTTTTAATGCCCATCAATTAATATTTATGGCACCACTACCTTGGGCTCATCCACCACATCAACCCACACGGAGAGCAGCATCAATGGCCAGGCCTTATGAACCAGAACTCTGCCCTAAGACTTTAAAAACCTGTGGCTGCCATCAGCATCAAACACCAGAGCCCTCTGTTAGTGCCGTGGCCAAGCAAGCTGGCAGTGGCCTGCCAGCCTCCCTTCTTCCAAGCTGGAAGGCTGAATACACGGGTTTTCCCTCTGGTTCCTGTCAGATCCTTTGCAGCGCAGAGTTATTTTCCTGCTGCTCTATTAGTGCCATGTAAGGCTTCATCTAAGGGTGTTTAAGTTCCCAAAGTGCCAAGCTGCACTAGCCATTGGATGGCCTAACTGAAGACATTGTTTCCTGAGCCGGGCTCTCTTGTGGAAGGAGTAAGTCCTGGCATTTGAGGGACACTCTCATCTCTCTACCTGGCAGCAAAATATCACCTTTAGATTTGTTTACTTTAAGCCTTCCTTTTCCAGCTACCTCCTTTAAATGCAATATCCTGGTAAAGCTAAATCACTGAACCCCTCCTATCTCTGTATAAACGAGTTCCTCACCAAGTGAAGAAAGAGGGATACTGAGACCTTGAGGGGCAGAGGCATTGGAAATGGTGAGAAAGGCAGGAAAGAGGAAATCTGAGTTTTCATCCTCTACAGTTCTGCCGCGGGAACCTACACTAATGGGTATAACTGTTAGACTACTGCATGTTCTTTCTGCAAGCGAAACTGGTGATATGTATACAGTCAATATTTTAAGTGATTGAGCTAAATTGTGTTTCAATTATGAAGAAGTTTGCCAAATGAGATGAAATGTCCTTCTACTCTGAAATGCCCTTCTATTGCGGGGACAATACAGGAAAAAAAGAAAGAAACCAGCTTAACCTGTCAATTGTGAAACATATTTCCACCCTGCATTGCTATTTTAGTCTTGAATATTTGAGTATATTGTCACCATTATTATAAAATATCTTAATAACTTAAATTAATTACATCACCACACATAACAGAAAAAACTACAGTGATTATCTATTGAAAGAACAAAAAGAAGGTTACTGCTTGGAAAAGTCCTTTTCCAGAGGTACTGTGGTTCTTCACTGAGTGTTTTCAGATTACACCAGTTTGACAAAGTTTTTGCAATTAATAAATCCACACCTGTAATATGTGGCAATCACAAGCAAATGGATACTTATTTATGATCAAACAAAAAACACTTTAATCAGGAGATTCCTGAGTTCTTCAAATATTCTAATTTACCACAACTAAAGTTACAGGAATAAACAATGCAAAGCAATTTCCCTCTTTATTTCAAGAAAATGAAAGCGATGTGGTTTTTTTAGATTTCAATGCATCTTTATTTAAATCCGTTTGAAAGCCAACTGATATTTCTTTAGCTAGACAAAACAAATAGTTTTCAATACACCATTCCTCTTGCAGGGTCTGAGCTCACCTGATTACATTTTCCTAATAAAACTAATCTTATTAATATGTTAGCATGCGAACTCATTATTTTTCTGTTGTTAAAAGCCAACTGCTTTTAATCTCTTATGTACAATTAGCAAAAGCCCTCCAGCATCTGAAAGGGCCTTTTCATTTGGACAGATTATTCCCTGGCTGACCTTAAATAAAGGGGATAAGGGCAAAGGAGGGGAGGGGGGAAGCCTCCTTCTATTCTGATACAGAAAAGCCTGTCCCACAGTCTCCGCAGTCTCCTCCTGAAGTGGGGCAAAGGCTTGCTTTGGCTGCATTAATTTTTATTCCATTAGCTCAACTGAATAACTTTTTTTGTTGCTTTGTTTTTTGTTTGTTTTCTTTTTTCTTTTTTTCTTTACCTAACTTTTAAATTTTCCAGAAAGTGTATACAATTCCGACTAAATGATATTATGTAAGACGAGAGGGAGTGAAGTGTTTGGCCAAGATTTTATTGATGAGATGACAATTTCTCAACCAGTGTCACCTCCCACACTGCTTCTGTGCAAAACTAGCATCAAAATACAAGTTGGTTTAAACAGCTTTACTGCTGGGCCCTCCCCCTCATTTAAGGAAATTAAAGTGTTGTTTTCCAACACTTTAGACTTTCCAAAATGTAATGTCTGGCCTATTTAAACAATTATTTATTAAACCCTGTCTGCTCAAATACTTCGGTTATATAAACCAACTGCTTCCCAGCCACCCATTTCATTTTAGATTGTCAGAGGGAGACTGGGAGAGAGGAAATGCCCGAATACACATCACACCTCCCTAACAATACTGCTGTGCATCGGACACTGCGGAATATTTGTTTAATTAGTTAAATTTTCAACTTTTAAATAAGAAAAAACAAGCTATGGGTGGCCCGCTAACCACAAACGAGCAAATATCCAAGGTTATAAAATCACCCCCTGCTCAGAATACCTGGTTAGAAATAAAAACAGCATTTACCAAATTCTACCCCAAGTCAAGAACAGAAGTCGCATTAAGAAGTATGAAACTGAATTTGAAAGCCAGAGTACTAAGGATGCAACATTATTTCATAAAAAATGACTTTACACATTCTTCATAACCAAAACACCTTTCTTTAACAAACCAAATTTTTAAAAAGCCATCTCTGAAATTAACTGGAGAAATTCTGATCCACTCTTAAAAACTAGGCTCTGATTTTGTTTGCAAAACTACACTTGCAGCTGTATCTTTGCAAACGCAAATTGGACACAGAACATTGCAATTACTTAATTTGTGTATACAACGGTGGGTTTTGCATGTACAAACAGTTACATGCCATAGAATGGTGAACGGTTTGGAGCTGAAGAAAAGCTGGTCCTTTATATTTTAAAGCTGGAGTAATGAAAATTTCCAAGAGACTTTTCTGGTGTCATGTTACAAGCGGCAGAATACTTTGTCGTAACAACACTCTTCCAAAATGGGGATGGGAGAGTAGTTGTAACGATTGTGACACTGCGATTTTTCAATAAGGATAAGTGAATTCTGTACCCAGATCGTGACAATGAAATTCAGCCTCTAAATTAAGAATAAAGTTGTATGTATATATAAACCCATGTATATATGAACCCATATTATAGAGTTTGTACAGAAAGAACAAATTCTGATATATGTTCTGATATATTAATTAATTAATTAAGAATAAAGTTAGAAAAACATTTTCAGCATTATACATTTATACATATATATTATACATTATACATATATATTCAGCATATAACATTTCTGTTATAACAGAAATCAGGAGATAGGAAGGAAAGCCCCTTGAGGTGGTGGTCCAAATCTCTGGTTGTAAGACAGAGGAATCCCTAAAACATCAAGGGACCTGGCTGAGAGCTTTCTAAGCCCAAATCCACTGCACTAGTCCATGGTCCAGAACTCTGCCTTCTCTCCTTTGACACTAGAATGATGCTTTCTGCAACACTGGAGATACTAGGCGGTGGATCCTATTCAGAGGAGATGGCCTCTGCTCTCTAAAGTTACATTGGAAGGTAATTGGACCCCACATTAGGGCCCTCTTAACTAGTTTATGCCCTTAAATTTTTTCAACTTGTTTTCCAAAGTATCTCATTTTACAATAATAGAGTCATAAAAGATAATAGAAAGGGTGTAAAATTGCCACCATTGCATTGTGATAAATTACAAATAATTTTCCAGGACACAAACATCTCCAATTATTTTTATATAAATATTCCAGTTTTTAACCTTAAAATTGAGTCAGATCCCCTCCCCAGCCCTACACAGAAAAGAAACTGCCCTTTCCCATCCAGGCAGAAGACAGGAATTCTCTTGCCTGAAGATGTTGAAGCAAAGAAGATCTGTACAGAAGGATACTAGGCACAGCTGGAGACTGGGTAAAACATAAAACTGAAAATTAGGTTTAAGTATTAACTCTGCAGTCCTCAAGGTAAGACTCACCCTCTCTGGGCTCCTAGAATATAGGGCAACCTTGTAACTCTCAAGAAGGGGTTTGGAAAATAATTCTTAAGTGAAACTGACCAGCCTAAGATAAGCAACTTCCAGATAATCATATTGGAATAGCCCCTCGAAAAGTAAGTTTGACACCTTATTATCCTGTAATAAAGTCCACCACTAGAAAAGTTCCATTCATACACATAGAGCTTCTAGAGAGCTCTATAATGGCTCAACCTTAAATATAAACAGACAGCTAAGGATTACCGAAAGTTTAAAGAAAGCTTATAATATGAAATAGAAAGAGATCAAAGTTAATAGGAAAAAAATGAACTTGAAAGAAATAGGCAATGCAGGAAGTAAAAAAAACTTGAAAGAAAAAAAAACCTTATCTCAACAAATGTAAGATACCCACAATTGTAAGAAGCACCTTTGTTTTATATTCCCTTAGAAAGAAAAAATTCTCTGTATTAAGTTATGACAGCCCACCAATTATAAAATAAATCCCAACTTTACATAAGTGAAAATGTGAGAAAAGTATGTTCTAGAACTGATGAAAGGGTACGCTTAGAAAGATACAATATTGAATCCAGGAAAGAAGGTCAGGGTGCTATTTTAGAAGGAGGAGTACTCAGAGAACAAGAGAGAACTCTAGAAGGAGGAGTACTCAGAGAACAAGAGAGAACTCTTGGAAATTAAAATATGATAGTAGAAACATAAAATTTAATAGACAGGTTGGAAAATAAAGTTGATGCAATCTCTCAGAAAGTAATAGAAGGAGGAGTACTCAGAGAACAAGAGAGAACTCTTGGAAATTAAAATATGATAGCAGAAACATAAAATTTAATAGACAGGTTGGAAAATAAAGTTGATGCAATCTCTCAGAAAGTAAAAGAAAAAGGCAGAGTTGGAAAATGGAGAGAAAATTAGAAGATTAACTTTGGAGAGCCAACATACAATTTTAAAAGTTCCAGAAAGGGCAAAGTGCTCAGCACAAAGACATAAAAACACCCACACCAAGACACACCATTGTGAAATTTCAGAACACCAGTGAGCCCAAGTGTCTGCCTACTTCATCTCCAGTTCATTCCCCTCCCTTCATCTGCTTCGCTCTGCTCCATATCATAAGAGGATGACACCCCTGGGCTGCATTTCCCTGTCAGCTGGTGGGAGACTAGAGCCAGAAGGAAGGAAAAAGCCGGGGTATTTTCCCTCTCCCTCTCCCTCTCCCTGTCCCTGTCCCTGCCTTGGGTAGAATCTCTGAAAGAAGCTGCATTTACTCCATGCTTCTAGCTCCCATGGGCAGCCCTAACTTTTGAGTCCTGGTTAAACTATCTCTTCCCTTGTCCCTCCAGCTCTAAGGGTGGCAATGGCTTCTTGCTGTTGATAGTCTCTGGCTTGCCTTTCACTTGGCATCTCAGCTCTTCTTACACCTTAAAGTTAGTTCCTCCTGTTAAATTCCTTCTGTTGAATTGCCTGGCATGGGCTCTATTTTCCTGACTACATCCCGAATGATGCAATCAATACAGAGAAAACTCTAAAAACTTCTAGAGGTAGAGAAAAGAAAGCAGAATGAAAAAGATAAAAAATCAGAATGGTAAGACCAAAAGCCACAAAATAATAGAAGAATGGCACCAAAATTTTGAGGGAAAATAATCTTCAGAATAAAATTTTATATCCAGCTAAATGGTCAATTCATATAAGACTAAAACAATGGGCTGGCTGATTAGCTTAGTTGGTTAGAGCAAGGTAACAGTTGGTAACACCAAGGTCAATGGTTCAGATCCTTGTACTGGCTAGCCACCAAAAAAAAAAAAAAGACTAAAATGATGTTTTCTGATATGCAAAGTCAAAAGATTTCTCATTCATGCTCTCTTTCTCCTTCAAAACTAAGGTGAAGTTAAGAAAGAAGGATATCTGATATCCAAGAAAAAGGGGATACAATACAGGAGTGAACTGAAGGACATTCTGGCTTGATATTAAAGGAAGAAATTCCTTGATATTAAAGGAGCAGGAAGACAAAGGGTTCAAAAAAATTTAACATCATTATTTAAAATGTTTGAGGGAATTTGAATGGAATAGTGAGAAATACATGGAAGTAAATAAAAAATTAAGGCAATTATTAATGCCAGAGGAAACAAAAAGCTACACAGGAAAGGACATGTAATCACAGACCACTGTATGGTACAGCTACAAATATTTATACGTTAAAATAATAAAAGCTCTGTGTATGTTTTCTTATCTTTTCTTCAAATTTTATTTTGTGAATGTATTTTTAACCAGAAACTATGTTATAAAATATTGGGAAGATGGGAGGAAATGGAAGTATTGCCACAGGAGTGTGTAAACGAGCTAAATCTTTTTCCATTTTAGGATATCAAGACATAATATCAATTTTTTAAATATCAAAAACAGCAATATAAATAAGCTAGTTTATAAATATTAAGGGGAAAAGTGGATAAAACAATGATTACTGCCTCTAAGGAATGAGGCAGCAGTAGAGTAGAACGGGGTATTCATGTTTGTCTATTACTCTTGTAGTACTTTATATCTACTTTTAATTCAGAGTGGGGTTTTTTCATTCATTGTGTTGGGCCCTTTCAATCTAGAAACTCATGTATTATTCTAATTTATACGACAACAATGTCAGGGAAAGAAGGTGAGCTCTACCCAAGGGCAGAGCCAACTGTTAAAGGGCCAGCCAGTGAATGGGTCTCAAAAGTGCCAAACACAATAGGCAGAAAGGGTCAGAGCCAAGAGTGGGATTTACAGGGCAGAGAAGCCAGAAAGGCTGCCAGAGGGCAAAAAGCATCTCCAACGTCAGCTCAGAAATACCTGAGAAATAGCAGCAAGACAAATTTATGTCTACCTTTTAAAGGCATAAGGTGAAAACAATGGGAATTGGAAAGACTAGACTAACTCCCAAGCTAGAAGAAATGAATGAATAGATGAATAAATATCTCTTTTATCTCAGAAATAAAACTAATGGCTTTTGAATGTAAGATTTGAGCATTTAGATGTTTCCTCATTTTCTTCGAGGGGAGTATTTTTCAATGCAATCCTGCATGCACAATGTTGTAGTACCCTAACCATGTGAATAAACAGGGCTCAGGACAATAACTGGGCAAATGGTATGCTGGCCAGCCATGGTCTAGTTCAAACTCCATTAAGAATCAGATGAGGAGTATTGATGCTTATCTCCAAAAGCATACACTTGTGCACTTATGCACAAAATTTTGTACACAATTATAAAGAGTTAACGCATCCTAGGTCAAGAAATCCTCATCCACATAAAAAGCTCATGGAAAATTGGATGAATTTGAAAAAAGCCTCCTACTAAAGAAGAACCAAATGAACCCACTCCATTTGATTCCATTTCTCTAGGAACAAGTATATTTTCACAGATGGCCAGGTTTTGTCTACTACGAGATGAATTGTCCAGACTTCTGTCACACCATCAGTGTGTCAGAGTGACTTATACAAAGTTGCACGGTGTTTTATGTGCATGCTGGCACAGGAATGCAGCTTTTGTGGGCCCCCAGAGTTCACGGCCATGGATGTTTACATACCTGCTTAAGTCTTTTTAGGAGGTGAGGATCCCACCCCAGATGGTACCACTCACTATCCAGAATTAAGCTCACAGCCATGCTCCCTGGAGCACTCACTGAACAGCATCTGACATCAAGGAAATGATGGTTTATACATCAGAAAGAAATAGAGAAAAATCCAGGTCACTGTGGATGAAGAGAAAACAGAGTCATAGCCAGATGCCGTCAAGTGTGTGGAAGGTGAAGAGAAACACATATCTTAGCCTTGTGCATGCATGCAGGCAGGCGGGGTGCAGGAAAAGGAAGCAAGCACTGTAGCCTGTGTTACCTGCCAGGCTCATTTGTAGCGCCTGAGACACCTAATCTTTGGGTCCTGGGTTTGCCCCTCTTTGGGCACGCTGTCGTTAAAAGGGTCCGGTCACTGTGGATGAAGAGAAAACAGAGTCATAGCCAGATGCCGTCAAGTGTGTGGAAGGTGAAGAGAAACACATATCTTAGCCATGTGCATGCATGCAGGCAGGCGGGGTGCAGGAAAAGGAAGCAAGCACTGTAGCCTGTGTTACCTGCCAGGCTCATTTGTAGCGCCTAAGACACCTAATCTTTGGGTCCTGGGTTTGCCCCTCTTTGGGCACGCTGTCGTTAAAAGGGTCAGACTGATGTAGTGGAAAAAGAAAGTCACTGACCTAGGAGTCAGGGGGTGCAACTAATCTTGATTTGGCCACCACACAGCACATTCTAAAACCAAATACCAGTGCTCTGGAATTGGATCCGCCTGTATGGCAGAGGCCAAGTACCTCCATTAAGACGCCCTTGAGTGAGAGCCACTGTGCATGTGGGTGATCTAGTAAAAACAACCAGAGAAGCCGACGGGCACTTGGCACAAACTTGTCTGTGCCATGCCCGGAGCCCCACTGATCCTTGAGGGCCTCTCCAGTGGGGCTTTACTTCTACCTTTAGATTTCTGATGATCTCTAGGTGTTCTTCAGAACCCCCATTGTGAAACCCATTACTATCCCCCACCTCCAGCTCCCATAGTATAAATGGAACTCAACACTTGGCTTGTGTACTTCATGAGGTCGAAGCTCAGGACTCCATTGCCCGCCAACATTATAAGACTGACTGCAATATACTGGTTACACCTCCCTGAGCTTCAGTTTCTACCACTGTACAAGAAGGGGATTGGATTCCATGTCTTTCCAATTCGATAATAACAAAAATAATAAGCATAATAGTACTTTTATTGGCTGCTTCCTGCATTCCAACATGTAGTAAAGGGAAGCAAGAGTGGGCAGAAACAGATGCGGTTCCTGCTCTCACAGAGTTTACAGCCTGGTGGAAGAAACCAACTTTAATTAGAAAAGCCCACACAGAGGTGCATAATTACAACCTGAGAGATGTGCTGCGATAGAAAGGAGCCAAGTGCCACGGGATAGTCTGGAGTGCAGAAAAGAGCATCCTGAGAAAGTGGCATTTCAGTCAGGACCTGGAAGATGAGGAGGAGCACTAGAGGCATTAGGCACCCAGGGATGTCATGCACACTGGCCTGGAGTGTGAGAAACAAGAGTACTTCCCACTGAAATCCCACTAAGTGCCTGGCATTGTATAAAATATTACTTATATACAGTTCCCGAGTTCTTTCAATGATTTTGTCAGTTAAAAATTATTATCCCTATTTCATAGTCAGTAAACTAAGGCATGGAATATCAGAAGTGTGCTCAGGAAAAGAATAGAAAGAGGCGGAGCGAGGTCTATGAAAACCCAAGCCTGCATATTTAACCAATGGGCCACTGGGCCCCTGGGCCCCATTAAAACATGATGTATCAGAATGGAATAGGTTTCCACAAGGTCCACTAGAAAGAAGACAAATGTACCTTTAAAAATATTATTATATTACCCATGGGAATGGTGGAGACACTGTCATGTTTCTAATAACTAAACAATCATAGTACCCGCAACACTCACAACCCCCACAACAGACCAGCCCCACCCAATCCTAGTTTCTATCACACCAGATGCACGCACCACCCTACCACACGCCAGTGCTGAGTGAAACAGGAGTGGACATGTGACCTGGAGAAGCTAACTCACAGGCTGCCAAGAGCCTTGGAGACGACCCAGCCTGAGAAGTTCCACCTAGCCAAGCATGCGTAGATTCAACCATAATTATATTCTCCAAAATAGGAACCAGGAAATCGAGAAGCTCAAAGTAGAGAGAGACTTGAGTTATTCTAGGAGTGCAGAGATGGTTAACATTAGCAAAATCTAGTAATGCAATTCACCACATTGTAACTTCATAACGGAATAAAGAAAAACCATTTGATTATCACAATAGATGTAGAAAAGGCATTTGATAAAATTCAAATACCTAAATCTACACAGGTGATAAAATTGCATAGACCTTATCCACACACACACATAGTAGTATAAGTAAAATTGGGGAAATCTGAGTACGATCAATACATCGTATCAGTGTCAATATTGTTGTGATCTCACACACAATTTTCCAAAATGTTACCGTTGGGGAAAATTAGGTCAGGGATCTCTCTGTATTGCATCTTAAAACCTCATGTAAATCTGCAATTATCTCAATTAAAAAGTCAATTTATAAAGAGAGAGGAAAAGAGATGGAGATAGAGAGGAGAGATCAATTTCACAGAACTAAAATTGCATTAAAATTTGGTAGTTAAAAATATATAATAATAATTTCACCAAAAAACATTTTTACTGCCACTCCATCCTTCTAATGCTTCAGTATAGCCTGTAAAACTTTTAAATGTGATTTGATCAACATATCTCAATGTTCAACCCCCAAAATATGTATGATCAATTTTGATTCAATAAATAAAATAAATTAAAAATCAAAATCGAATTTTTGCATTTTGAAATCATAACCTTTCCAAGAATGCTGACACATGCCAATGTGATGAATGTGATACTAACATGTATGAAAAAGATCGAATTTTTGCATTTTGAAATCATAATCTTTCCAAGAATGCTGACACATGCCAATGTGATGAATGTGATACTAACATGTATGAAAAAG
>NW_007729367.1:182640-183433 GCF_000696425.1 Galeopterus variegatus | reverse complement strand
TCGAATTTTTGCATTTTGAAATCATAATCTTTCCAAGAATGCTGACACATGCCAATGTGATGAATGTGATACTAACATGTATGAAAAAGAATTAGTGATATCATATAATTTATACAAGGGTACTTCAAAAAGTTCATGGAAAAATAGAATTAAAAGATATTGGTTAAAGCACAGTGTTATAACACCAAGGTCAAGGGTTGAATCCCCATACTGGATAGCAGCTGGGAAAAAAAGAAAAAATACAAATCTTTTCATGAACTTTTTAAAGACCCCACATAACGCCTAAAATAAAAACCTATCTCCAAAGCCTTTCCTTAGCCTACATTGTGCAAACCTTGATGCTTGTTGAACTATTTTTTTCTTGTTGTTATCCTAATAAAAAGTGTAATTTGGGGAAGAAAAAAAAAAAAAACTTAAGGAACGGATAAAAAGAAATTTCCACAAGCTAATAAAAAATCTCCCAGAAACCCCACTGCAAACATCACGCTTAAGCTGTGATATAAACATGTATGAAATCTGTCATATGCTCTTCATTTTAAAGTTAAGCTGCCCCACTATCACTGCTTATATTTAATACTGTATTGGTATCCTAGTCAAGGCCATTAAAAGCTTTAATTTAGGGCCGGCCCGGTGGCGCACTGGAGAGTGCGCCGCTTGGGAGCGCAGTGGCGCTCTCGCCGAGGGTTCAGATCCCATGTGGAGAACAGTTCCCGCTCACTGGTTGAGCGTGGTGCAGGTGCAACACTGAGGGTTGCGATCCCGTTACCAGTCAGTAAAAAAGACAAAAAGGAAA
>NW_007729367.1:180221-181858 GCF_000696425.1 Galeopterus variegatus | reverse complement strand
GTCAGTAAAAAAGACAAAAAGGAAAAAAAAAGCTTTAATTTAATTAATTATACTTAATTTTAATCCAATATACTTAATTTAATACTTAAATTTAATTCATACTTTAATTAAGTATATTTAAGTACACTTTTAATTAAGAATACTTAAAAGTAGAAAAATTAAGAAACAAAATTGTCACTATTCACAGGTCATGTGACTGCTTAGAAAATGCACAGTAAATTTTAGAACTAATGAGAGAGTCCACCGAAGTTGCTGGATTTAGGAGGAATAGCAGAGCCTGAAGAGCTGTGATGGGCATCATGAACTAAAGTTCTAGGTAAGCAGACGAGATGATCCATGAGCACAAATAAGAGAAGCCAAAAGACCTAGAAAAGAGCTGAGCCTAGATTGAAGACCAAAGACTCTTGTTAATCATCTCCCACTGCATCAGATCAAGGCCTAGTCTCTGCCAGGCCAGCCATACCAGGTCCCTGGCTCTTTGGCTCTCTCTCCCACAATATTCACCATGACCACCTGTCTAAACTAACTTGACAAATATCTCCAACTAGCACTCAAAAGAGCCCAATTAAAACACACATAAATGTGAAAGACAGACACATCTTCAGAACTGGCATAACTATTATAATGATCTCTCATTTCTACTTAAAATTATAATTTTTATTTATTTATATTTATTTATAAAATCAGTTTTAATGGTCCCACCATCAGAGAGAAGTGGTATTGTAATCCTCAGCTGCGAATAATCTCTGAAGCACTAGTATAAGGTTTGGAATGTATTATAGATCTCTGTAGTAGGTATACCTTCCCAGTGAGATTTTGCTTGGATTACCATTGAAATAAGATTTAATATTCTGATCACAGAATAACTGATGATGGAGAAGACTTACCCTCTAGTTTGTTGGGGTGCCAACTTTTGCCCAACTTTTGTCATTATGTTGGGCAATGTATGCTGAAATAGCTGAACTTCAACAACCTCAGGGAGGATGCCAGAAAAAAATGACACCATTATCTAGTTTTTAAACCATAAAATTAATATGATCTTAATAAAGCAAAGTAATATACCGTGGGATACATAAAAGAGCTTGATGCTTTCAGTACTGGTACATGCCGCTTTCAGCAGCACTACTGAAGGAAGCTCATTATGCTTTGTGTTCTTCCTTATTCCCAAAGGATTTAGATGATAACAGTCTTATCATAGGTTTCCTTAAACTTGGGCTCTGTTGGCAGAAACCCTACTTCTTTTGAAATTCAGGGGCTGGTGAGTCAGCTCAGTTGGTTAGAGCACAACCTTGTAATGTCAAGGTCAAGGGTTTGGATCCCCATATGGACCAGCCAACAGGTTAATAAAAAGTCTCACCCTATACCTTTTAGGGGGAAGGGAGATGGGGTGGGGAGATATTGGACAAGGGACATAAAGAATAATTATGATTTGTAACAATATATAAGCTAGTAATATGATTTGATCAACATATCTCAATGTTCAACCCCCAAAATATGTATGATCAATTTTGATTCAATAAATAAAATAAATTAAAAAATTAAAAAGAAATTTTAAAAAAAAAAAGAAATTCAGAACACACTGTCCAATATGGTAGCCACTAGTCACATATAGCTAACAAGCATTTGAACACGGGTTA
>NW_007729367.1:171683-179795 GCF_000696425.1 Galeopterus variegatus | reverse complement strand
AGAAATTTTTTTAAAAAAAAAGAAATTCAGAACACACTGTCCAATATGGTAGCCACTAGTCACATATAGCTAACAAGCATTTGAACACGGGTTAATATGCTATAAGTGTAAAATCACATTAAATTTCAAAGACTTTGCACAATAAAAGGAATATAAATCTCATTAATAATTTTTTACATTGATAAAATGTTAAATGATAATATATTTGATATTTTGCATTAAATAAAATAAAAAATATATAAATAAAATATAAAAATAAAATTAATTTCACCTGGGTTTTTCTCACTTTTTAAAATGTGTCTACTAGAAAATTTAAAATTACATATGTGGCTCACATTTGTTGTTCATATTATGCATCTATTTAAAGCACTGATTTAGAAAGTCAAGAGGTATTTTAAATAATGTGTGTAAAATATACATAATATCTAAAAAATTAATAGATATGTTTATAAGATCCTTTGTGTATTATTTGATAGCAAATTCCTGTAAAGACAAATTCCTATCTTGTAACAATAGTACAAAGAGGTACCATTAATTTAGTTCCAATTTCTTGGCAGGGATGGTGCTAAATGCTTCAGATAAATTATCTGTAATCCTCCCAAAAGGGAAGAGTAATTTGGATCAGGGAAAATGAGCAATTTGTTCAAATTCACATAGTTTGGAAGTGCTAGATCCAGGCCCTGAAAGCAGGTCTGTCTGAGGCTAATGCCAGTACTCTGTGGTACTTCAAGTAAAGAAATTGAAAGAGGTCCTGTTTGGAAGTGACTGTCTCTTGTGAAGTTAATCATTATCCAACTTGGCCAGGGACTATTCGAGCCATATACCTATCATTCAGAAGGTGCTCCTTTTCTGTTTTGAACACTATAAAATGTACAGTCTTGAAACCAGCACACCTATCCAGCTGGCCTAAGGGACCCACGGCTCATCCTGCTCTGAGAAAGGATTTGCAGGAGTGACACAGTGGCCACCCAGCAAAGGATGCCAGAGGCAGCCGAAACAGTGGTACCAAGTATGGTATGGCCAGCTGCCTTCAGTGCCTCCTCTTACATGAGTTCCTCAGCTTAATCCTTAGCCTGGTCTAAGCTTCTGACTTGTCTGCTCTTGGAAAACGCATTAGTAACAACCACACTAACGGAGTGGGAAGCCCTGGAAGAGCTGAGGAGGAAGCAGCTGACAGCAGAAGAGGGCAATGACAGTGTCCACAAGAGAAAGAAGCAGACGTGACGTAAAGCTAAGACAGATGGCCAAAAGAAAGAGCCTTCTAAAACCCAAAACATCTCCTGCCACCAAGGTTTGGAAAAACCAGGCATGCAAAACCTTGGCACTCCTTCGTCCATGTTCTCCCCCGACTCCCTCCTGGCCAACTACGTGATGCAGGTCTACAGACATTCTGCTCAGCACCGCCACAAGTGTCCACAAAAAGCAATTTTCCTTCCTGCAGCAGTTGAAAAAGTGTGAGTGGAGGGTGGGGATGATAGGGGGATCGTGGGAGAGGGAGGGAAGAAAGCCAGCCAGAAACACACACAGAAGGCAACAGTGACGTTCAGACCTGAACCTAGGAATTTTTGAATGGTTCAGAATGGGACACTCTGTCACCTCTGATTTAATTAGAAGACTGTTTTCAGGATGCTGAAGGTCTAGGCTCATAATCAAGCACTTACGTAATCCTCCTCATTGAGCCCTTGTTTCTCAACAGAACTTTTCACCTCCATGGAAAACTTCTCAAACTCAGATTTCACTGTCCTCAGTAGAGTGACTGTTTGGAGGGATGAGTACGCCTGCTTAGCTTCAAAGTCGTGTTTGTCTCCTCTCTTCCACGAGCCATCTCCTGCGGGAGAAATAAAAATATTTATAATTCCAAGCCAGTCACCATAAAGAGGCCATTCTCCCTTTACAACTCTGATGTGTCCCTACATGTTACTTTTGGCAGCCCAGGCAAGAGGTATTGTCAGTTTTGCACTTGGGTATAATGTGACAATGTCAAGATCATTAAAGGAGAGGAAGGCCCTTTGGACATGTGTTCCTTTGAAATGGGAGAGAAAAAGAAAAGCTCTGTTGAAGTAATTGCCTTATAATAACCATGTAAGTGCAATTTTCAACCCCTTCCCCCACCCCCGCTGAATTGCAACACTGCAGGAGCAAGAAGTAAGTTTTTTTCCTTTCCATTCACACCTATTTTTTAATACCTATAATCAACTGTGGAGGTGGACCAAGTCGTTAGCGTGTTGTAATAAACCTGATGTTATGTAGGTGTGGAATGGCAGGTTTCAGCTATGCGTGACAATGGACATGCACAAGTGTTTATAAAGTTGGCACTGTTAAAAGAAGTTTGAAATTGTTAGTATTTCTTGAATCTCTTCAGGGTGAAAAGTAGCTTAGGAAAACTTGAGGATTTGTAGCTCTCTAGTGCGGCAACATCACAAAAAGTTTTTATTGAACATGTCCTTTAACGCATCAATGGTAAAATAAAAATTGCTAACATTTATAAACACATACAATATATAGTAATAATAAAAGCTATGTTATTGAGCACTTTATAAGTATAAACTTCTTTAATCCTCACAAGACCGCATGGTATGGGTACTATTATCCTCTCTATTTTACAGATCAGGAAACTGAGGCACTGAGAAGCTGAGTAGCCCACTACTTCACAGCTCTCCCTTTCACAAAAGCAAAGGTAAATTACATGGATAAGAATCACTATTGTGCTCATTATTATTTAATTTCTGAGAAAGCATGTGGCCTGCAGGGCCCCAAAAGGCCGGGTGGACCTCTAGCCTTTGACAATAAGCTATTTTTCCTACGAATTCTTATTACAATTCCTGGAGATCTCTTAAAATACAAGGAATTCAACCTGCTGGATCCAGCACCAAAGTCGTTTGTTTGCCCTGAGCTCCCCACCCATGGCAGATGCCTGGAGCCCTGCAGCTAAGCAGTGAAGGTGTCTCTGCAGCATGCACCCAGGGCTCTGTGGCACTAGCTCTACTTTTCCAGAAGTTCAAGAAAAACCTAGTGCCTTTGGAATTTCTATCACAGCTTGAATCAGACGAACATGTATGAAGTATGTACTACATGCAAGGTTCTGAGATACCCACGGTGGGTATTACAAATGTCTGGAACAGTCCCCACCACATTCAAGAGAGAGATTTAGAGCCGGACATGTAAACCAGTAACTGGAGTTATTACGGGGTAGGACTGACAGCTTAGAGAGGAAGAGGCATGAGCTTCCACCAGGGGGAAGGTTTCATGTGAGGAGGAAAAATTAGCCTGGTCCTAAATGTGTGAATAGGATTTTAACAGGAGAGGAGGGTGGGAAGGCGTGCTGGCAGAGCCCACAGCACAGACAAGGTGCAAATGTGTACGACATCCAGTGCGCAGCTGGGAGGCTCAGTCCAGAGCATGAGAAAAGACAGAGACAAAGAATGAGTCTGTGAAGGCACCTGCATCACCATAACCCTAATAATAGCAACCACTTATTAATTGCTTACTATGTGCCAGGGAGCTGTTAAAAGATAAATAAGACAAAGCTGAGGACAGAATTCATTAAGGACTAGATCCATGCTCAATGAGCACAAGATTAAATAGCAGGCCACCAAGCAAAACTTGACAAATCCTCCCCTTCTCCTATGAAGCCTCCCAAACACAGAGGAGGCCACAGCGTGGGCAGAGCCATGCCTGTGCTCCAGACAGCCAGTGAGCTGGGTGTTCAATCACCAAGACACAGACAGCACAACCTTTGTTAAGGGGCCGAAGCCATTGTCAGGAGACCCCAAATTCTAAGCGTGCCCAGGACATCTTCATCCCATGAAGGAACTCACTTCTTATAGGCTTGTAGTAAATATTTACTGATTCATTTTAATTGACTCAAGGTACCAAGACTCCGCAGAGGTGATTTTTCTTAGGCAAAGAGGGTCAGAGTTTCTTAGCTCTGGGAAAGACTTTCTCTCCAGGGGCATAGGAAGAGAACTGCTTAACCCTGTAGGGTTTTATGCTGTGTAATTAGAAAATACATAGAGAACTAGGAACAGCAACTGTCTTGGTTACTGAAATGGGAAAAACATTTTTTTAATTTGGAAAGAAGTGAAATCCTGTACAATAAGTCTCTACAACGGTCTAAAAGGTAATAACTTTGGAGTTTTGTTTTCTAGAAAAAAGGAATGAAAACAATAGTGCTTATTAAATTTAACCCAAGCTAAATACATATCTATTCACAACCAGGACTGACACTGTGACTTCCTGCCTTTGTGGGCATCTCTTATAGTGGTGTGCAGCAACACCTCCATGTCAGGGCTACTGAACACTAGGAAGGCAGAGGTTGGTCGGCATGATGCCCCATCAGTGGGGACAAATTTAATTCAGTGGACAACTGGGTGCCTCTGGAGATTTACGAGCGGAACAGAAGAGTGACGTGATGAGAATCATGCCTTGGGAAATAGCAGTGGATTAGAGTGGGGAGACACTGAGCATTCACAGCCACGATGATCCAGGCATGAGGTTAGGAGAGGTTATATACGGGAAGTCACAGACCAAACAAATTAAAAATGGTCCTCTGGGTGGTTAGAATTATGAGCAAGTTTCTTTCTTTTTTTTTTTTTTGCATTTTTCTGAATATAGTAAATAATAAATATTGACTACAGTTATAATCTTAACAAGAGGTAGATCCCTTGAGAATGAAAGCACACGAGTGTGCAAGAGGAATCTCAAGACTACAACAGTCAGGGAGTGAGGGACAACAGAGGAGACACATCAAAGACAACGCCACAGAGAAAAGGAAAACAAGTGACCGTTAGAAGACAGCAGAGCCACGTGGAGAAGGAGGCAGTGAAGTGACATGGAAATGATGATTTCAGTTGGCGTCACGGTAAATCCAAGGTGACTACAGAATGCCCAGTGCTGCGCAATGGAACTTTCTGTGATGACGGCCATGTTCTGTTCTGTGTTGTCCAATATAGTAGCCATAGGCCACATGTGGCTCTTGAGCACTTGAAATGTGGCAAGTGCGACTGAAGAACTGAATTTTAAATTTTAATTAATTTAAATTGTCACACATGTGGCTAGTGGCCACTATATTAGACAGCACGATTCTAGATCATTCAATCTGGTGATAGAACAGGCTGGGGCTGGAAATGGTGGTCAGAAGCCAGAAAGAAGAGTGGGGGCCAGAGAGAGTGTTGGTGTCTTTTCCATACAGCTTGAAGTTAGAACCCAGGGGGCTGCCTGCACTGGACTAGAAGAAGTGCAGAAAGAGAAGGGAGAAGAATGGAGCACACACTCTTTGGGGATGCTATTTTTAGGTGGTAGGACTAGTAAGAGGAGACAGAGAGGAGCTAACAGAGAACCAGAAGAATGCTGCGTCACCAAAACTAAGGGCATAGGGTTTCCAGAAAGAGATGGATGGAAACCAGGTTGAATGCTCCAGAGTCATGCTGTCTAATATAGTAGCCACTAGCCACATGTGCGACAATTTAAATTAATTAAAATTTAAAGTTCAGGGGCTGGCCCAGTGGCGCACTCGGTAGAGNAAAAAAAAATTTAAAGTTCAGTTCTTCAGTCACACTTGCCACATTTCAAGTGCTCAAGTGCCACATGTGGCTAATGGTTACTATACTGGACAACACATAATAGAACATGGCCATCATCACAGAAAGTTCCATTGGACAGCACTGCTTTAGAGGCATGGAGACATGGCGTCAGGTAAGCAAGGCTAATGGATTTTGTAGTGAGAAGGTCACTGGTGGCCCTGAGGAAAGCAGTGGATACAGACGTTATACTGAAGACCCAAGCTTGCATTGAGAGTGAGGACTGTACAGAATATTCGTGAAAGAGGAAGTAGTCTGCTCAGCACCACGCCCTGTGCTCATCAGTCCTATAGCCAAGGAGCTGACGTCAGGGACGGGTGCCCACATTGGGATAACTGTGCCACCCTCTAGCTCCCAGTACTTAACAAGGGCCTAATACCTTGTAGGCCTTCAATATATGTGACTTGAATGGGTATATGAGACATCAGAGAATCTGCCCAAAAAATGAAGCCTGGCATTCACCTGGGCTGGCCACGTGGTACTGAGGCTCTTCAGCTCTGGTGGCCACTTAAGTAAGAGAAGAGTACGGGCCGCCTTGGCTCACCCCACCCTCTCCAAATGGCCCAGCCTTACATGCTTGCCAGGGGCTAGGCTGGTTCATTACACCCATACATAGTAACAACATTGCTTACTGGGTGACACCGTTATGCATGGCTCTGTATAACTGCTTTGCCTGCAGTATTTCATGCTTTAATTCTCATAACAACTCTATGAAAAAGATTTAAGTACAACCTCTATCTTACAGATGAGGAAACTATGGCTCAGAGAGGTTAATGTAGCTGATGTCATTTAGCTAATAAATGGTAGAAGCAGAATTCAGATGCAAGCCAGATTCCAAATGCTGGTGCCCTGCCTGATCTATGTTCATTTCATCACAGCTTGAAGTATTCCAAGATTTAAAACTGCAGATGTGGTAGATGATAAAAATGATGAAAACAAAAGTAGCAGAGAAAAAAATACCAGAAGGGGAAGTGCCAAAATGCTGTTTAGCAACTGTCACAGTTGAAGGATTACATGAGAATTCTTTTCCTTTTATCTTTGTTCCAAATTGACTTTAATGTGCCTGTATCTCTTTTACAGTAAAAGAAATAATAAATCCAATTCCTCCCCAGTTTTCCTAGTATTTTTCCATTTTCAGCCAGTCAAATAATTTTATTTCTGTGTATCACCAATCTCTACTATACTTCTTTTTACCCCCCACAGTGATAAAGATCAGTGTTTACTCAAACCGCCAGTCAAAGGAGCCCATGGCAGCTAAAGGAGCTTTAAGACCTCAGACTCCAAAGATTTCTTTTTTTTTTTTTTCTTTTTTTTTTGGTGGCTGGCAAGTGCAGGGATTGAACCCTGGACCTTAGTGTAATCAGCAGCATGCTCTAACCAACTGAGCTAACTGGCCAGCTCTCCACTGTACTTCTATCTTCCCCATATTTAGTGCCCTCTGAGTTCTCAGTAAGGCAGGAAAGCTCTACAATAACCTTAACAGTCCCGGACAGGATCACCCAGATAACTTACCACGTAACTAACATTCTAAAAAGATAATGCCAATGGAAGAAAATGCCAATAGGTGCTATTAAAAACTTTACAGAACAATATACATCATCTTCTCTCTACGTTTGTTTAAACCTATCTTTTAAATCTTATTTTCAATCACTTGATTTCCCCCATAATATATTACCCACTGAATTCCTGTAAACTTATAGTTTGGGCAAATCTGAGAATTTTATTGAATGCTCACCAAGACCAGCCAATATCAGTAAAAGTGGACACACTATCAATATGGATTTTTTTAAATCCAATATCAAGTAAATATTGATTGAAATAAAGGCTTTTTTCTAGAACAGGTACAGGGTTTGGTGTAAGGAGGCCCAAGGAGAGGCAGATGTTGAAGAACGTTTTATGAACATATATCTGATTATTAGGGCACAAAATCTCAAACAGGGCCCTTTATTAATGATGTACACCAGAGCCTTGGTATAGGTCACTCTGCCCACCATATGACTCTGTTTACTTCTACTGCAAGGAGGACGGTGCTTCAGGGTCTGCAGAAGAAAAGGACAGTTGTCTCCCTACATTCATTCTCCCTTCTTCCTTAGTAACAGATTCCTAAATTGATTTAGGGTAGCAGTGATTCTAGCTAAAAGCATATATTTCCTGAGCTCCCTTGCAACTAGGGGTAGCCAATGATATGTAAGCAGGAATTAATGAATAGGCCTTCCAGGAGAGCCTTTCAAAGAGAACCATGTTAACTGGAAGGGTCTCCTTTTGTCTGTTGTCTTTTCTCTTTGTCTTGCCTGGATTTAAGATGTGATCTCTGATGCCGTAGCCACCATTTTGATCTTGAGAATGGACGTCATGCACTAAAATTGAGGCAACAAGAAAACAGAAGAAGGAGAAAAAACTCCTGCCAAAATGAACAAGCACCCAAAAAGAGATACCCGAAATGCAAAAAACCATGAAAATAAATCACCAAAAGTCAATAAATCTCAAACTCTAGATCCTATAGAACAAGAAGCCCTTGAAATGAATGACAGGG
>NW_007729367.1:153162-170978 GCF_000696425.1 Galeopterus variegatus | reverse complement strand
GAGACAGAGAGGAGCTAACAGAGAACCAGAAGAATGCTGCGTCACCAAAACTAAGGGCATAGGGTTTCCAGAAAGAGATGGATGGAAACCAGGTTGAATGCTCCAGAGTCATGCTGTCTAATATAGTAGCCACTAGCCACATGTGCGACAATTTAAATTAATTAAAATTTAAAGTTCAGGGGCCGGCCCAGTGGCGCACTCGGTAGAGTGCGGCGCTTGGGAGCGCTGTGGCACTCCCGCTGAGGGTTCAGATCCCATGTAGAGACCGGTCTGTTCACTGGTTGAGCATGGTGTGGGCGCGACACCGAGGGTTGTGATCCCGTTGCCGGTCGCAGTATGGGCACAACACCGAGGGTTGCGATCCCATTACTGGTCACGAAAAAAGACAAAAAGGAAAAAAAAATTTAAAGTTCAGTTCTTCAGTCACACTTGCCACATTTCAAGTGCTCAAGTGCCACATGTGGCTAATGGTTACTATACTGGACAACACATAATAGAACATGGCCATCATCACAGAAAGTTCCATTGGACAGCACTGCTTTAGAGGCATGGAGACATGGCGTCAGGTAAGCAAGGCTAATGGATTTTGTAGTGAGAAGGTCACTGGTGGCCCTGAGGAAAGCAGTGGATACAGACGTTATACTGAAGACCCAAGCTTGCATTGAGAGTGAGGACTGTACAGAATATTCGTGAAAGAGGAAGTAGTCTGCTCAGCACCACGCCCTGTGCTCATCAGTCCTATAGCCAAGGAGCTGACGTCAGGGACGGGTGCCCACATTGGGATAACTGTGCCACCCTCTAGCTCCCAGTACTTAACAAGGGCCTAATACCTTGTAGGCCTTCAATATATGTGACTTGAATGGGTATATGAGACATCAGAGAATCTGCCCAAAAAATGAAGCCTGGCATTCACCTGGGCTGGCCACGTGGTACTGAGGCTCTTCAGCTCTGGTGGCCACTTAAGTAAGAGAAGAGTACGGGCCGCCTTGGCTCACCCCACCCTCTCCAAATGGCCCAGCCTTACATGCTTGCCAGGGGCTAGGCTGGTTCATTACACCCATACATAGTAACAACATTGCTTACTGGGTGACACCGTTATGCATGGCTCTGTATAACTGCTTTGCCTGCAGTATTTCATGCTTTAATTCTCATAACAACTCTATGAAAAAGATTTAAGTACAACCTCTATCTTACAGATGAGGAAACTATGGCTCAGAGAGGTTAATGTAGCTGATGTCATTTAGCTAATAAATGGTAGAAGCAGAATTCAGATGCAAGCCAGATTCCAAATGCTGGTGCCCTGCCTGATCTATGTTCATTTCATCACAGCTTGAAGTATTCCAAGATTTAAAACTGCAGATGTGGTAGATGATAAAAATGATGAAAACAAAAGTAGCAGAGAAAAAAATACCAGAAGGGGAAGTGCCAAAATGCTGTTTAGCAACTGTCACAGTTGAAGGATTACATGAGAATTCTTTTCCTTTTATCTTTGTTCCAAATTGACTTTAATGTGCCTGTATCTCTTTTACAGTAAAAGAAATAATAAATCCAATTCCTCCCCAGTTTTCCTAGTATTTTTCCATTTTCAGCCAGTCAAATAATTTTATTTCTGTGTATCACCAATCTCTACTATACTTCTTTTTACCCCCCACAGTGATAAAGATCAGTGTTTACTCAAACCGCCAGTCAAAGGAGCCCATGGCAGCTAAAGGAGCTTTAAGACCTCAGACTCCAAAGATTTCTTTTTTTTTTTTTTCTTTTTTTTTTGGTGGCTGGCAAGTGCAGGGATTGAACCCTGGACCTTAGTGTAATCAGCAGCATGCTCTAACCAACTGAGCTAACTGGCCAGCTCTCCACTGTACTTCTATCTTCCCCATATTTAGTGCCCTCTGAGTTCTCAGTAAGGCAGGAAAGCTCTACAATAACCTTAACAGTCCCGGACAGAATCACCCAGATAACTTACCACGTAACTAACATTCTAAAAAGATAATGCCAATGGAAGAAAATGCCAATAGGTGCTATTAAAAACTTTACAGAACAATATACATCATCTTCTCTCTACGTTTGTTTAAACCTATCTTTTAAATCTTATTTTCAATCACTTGATTTCCCCCATAATATATTACCCACTGAATTCCTGTAAACTTATAGTTTGGGCAAATCTGAGAATTTTATTGAATGCTCACCAAGACCAGCCAATATCAGTAAAAGTGGACACACTATCAATATGGATTTTTTTAAATCCAATATCAAGTAAATATTGATTGAAATAAAGGCTTTTTTCTAGAACAGGTACAGGGTTTGGTGTAAGGAGGCCCAAGGAGAGGCAGATGTTGAAGAACGTTTTATGAACATATATCTGATTATTAGGGCACAAAATCTCAAACAGGGCCCTTTATTAATGATGTACACCAGAGCCTTGGTACAGGTCACTCTGCCCACCATATGACTCTGTTTACTTCTACTGCAAGGAGGACGGTGCTTCAGGGTCTGCAGAAGAAAAGGACAGTTGTCTCCCTACATTCATTCTCCCTTCTTCCTTAGTAACAGATTCCTAAATTGATTTAGGGTAGCAGTGATTCCAGCTAAAAGCATATATTTCCTGAGCTCCCTTGCAACTAGGGGTAGCCAATGATATGTAAGCAGGAATTAATGAATAGGCCTTCCAGGAGAGCCTTTCAAAGAGAACCATGTTAACTGGAAGGGTCTCCTTTTGTCTGTTGTCTTTTCTCTTTGTCTTGCCTGGATTTAAGATGTGATCTCTGATGCCGTAGCCACCATTTTGATCTTGAGAATGGACATCATGCACTAAAATTGAGGCAACAAGAAAACAGAAGAAGCCTGGACCCTGATAACACTGTGGAACCACCATCCCTGCCCTGGACTTCCCACCTCTTTCAGGTGAGAGAATAAAACTCTACATTCATTTAAATCACTATAGTTGAGTGCCTTGATGATGTGTGAACAGATGCAATTCCTAGTGCGGCCAAGTCCTTAGGGCATATTAAACAAATGTCAGTTAATTCGGTAACAGAATGTATGGCCCTAAATCTATCTATAAAACTACCACAGAAAAATGTACAAACTTAAAATAATTTTTCGAGTACCCATGTATAATGGTCAGAGTAAACTAAGACTAATAATAAGTATAGCTAACATTTATCAAATAGTTATGCACTAAGAAGTTTGCTAGGTATTTTACATACATCACCTCATTTATTACTCAGCCTGATGCTATAAGGTAAGTACTATTATTATCATTAGAAGAAACTAAGGCTTGTGGGAGAGGGCAGAGTTGTCATTTTGCCAGCGTTAAGGGTTAAACTCTTTACCCTCAGCTATTAGAATTAAGAGCTAATACATGGCACAGCCTCTCAGACAGACTGACACCACAGCCTAAAATCTGAGCAAGAATAGTATAAAAGGTAAAATAAAGGGACTTAATCAGAAACACCAAGTATACTTTGTAAGTTGTGCAAGAACGCACTGTACAACTATGTGCAATTAACTTTTCAAGAAGCAGAAAAACTAAATTCATGGGAAAGTAAGTTTTAAAAAGTTGTCCAAACATTATCAGCAATAAGTCATATAAATATGACTTCTTATGCACTGGTATTATGCACGGAGAAGGACAAAATATCACTTTTGTAGTATTCTTGCTGAAATGCATAAACTCAATCTTACCATGGGAAAATATCAGATAAATCTAATTGGAAGACATTCTACAAAATAATGGACTCATCAAAGTCCATTATTTAGTGTCAAAGTCATGGAAAACAAGGAAAGATTGAGGAACTATCACAGATTGGAGGATATTAAGGGGCCACGACAATTAAATTCATTGTAGAATCCTGGACTGGATCCTGGAACAGAAAGAGAATACCAGGAGGAAGATCTGTACATTTCAAATAAGGCCTGTGATTTAGTTAGTAGTAGTGTACAAATGTTAATTTTCTTGTTTTGATCATTGTGCTACGGTTATTTAAGTTGGTAACATTAGAAGAAGTTTGGTATACCATATCTATGAACTTATTATTTTTACAAGTTTTCTATAAATCTAATGTTATTTTAAAATAAACAGCGTTTTTTTAAAGTTGTCCAAAAATTACCTCTAAGAAGAAATTAGGTCCAAATACAGAGTTGAATTGTTTCCATATTTCAAGGAATATTCATATGGTATATAAACTATTCTAGAGCATATAAAACAACAGAAAGTGTCCCAATTAATTCTATAAAGCTAATATGAACCTGATATTAAAATCTGGCAATATCACCTCAAAGCAAGAAAACTACTGTCCAATCTCACTCATGAATATAGTTTCAAAAGTCTAAATAAAATACTAAAAACTTAAATTCAGCAGTACATCTCAAAAAAATCATCATGACAAAATGTTCTTAATTCCAAAAACACTATGATGGCTCAATATTAGGAAATTTGTTAAAAGAATATATCAAACGCATTTGATAAAATTCAATATTAATTTCTGATTTTTTAAATTACACTTGATAGACTAGGAATAAAAAGACACTTTAATATCTCCTTCAAGACAAGAAGTCAGGAATTAAAGTATCACCATGGTTACATAATATTATTCTGGAGGCTCTTGCCAATGCAATAAGAAAAGAATAGGAAACACAAGATGCTCAACTGTCAAAATGCATGAAAACTGTCCCTGTTACTTGAAAATGATATAAAAACTATTAGAAGAGAGGACTTAATATGTGGAATTCTTGCAAAATAAATAAAAGCTCATAGCTTTTCTGTATAACTACAGTTACAGACTGTAACAGGAAAAGATCATGTTCATAATAACAACCAAAAAACCATAAATTACCAAAGAATAAACTCAAAAAGAATGGTGTGGAATGTAAATGTATATTTCAAAATAATCAAGAGTAAATCTCAGGTATATGACCATAAAAAATGTCAAGTAAGTGAGATGATAGATATGTTAATTAGCTTGATATAATCACTCACATATATCAAATCACATATGTAGATATATATCAAAACATCACATTGTACTCCATAAATACAATTTGTAAATTAAAAATCATATAAATTTTTTAAAGGTGGTGGTTGCACAACATTACAAATGTACTAAGTGCTGCAGATTTGTTTGCTTTAAAATGGTTAATTTATGTTATTAAAATTTTTAAATTAATTTTAAAAAGAAAAAGAAAGAAAACTGCAAAACTTTTTTATGGACATGAAAAATTTCAGATAAAAAAATAAAAGTTAGGTTATGCAAAGTTGACAAGGATGTAGGAAAACAGACAATCTCATACATTGTTGCAAAAAGTATAAATTGGTAAACCTCTTTATAGGGCAACTTAGCAATATCTATCAAAACTTAAATGCACATAACCTTTGAGCCAGCAATTCTACTTCTAGAAATTCATCTTACAGATAATATATGAGCATATGTATAAAAAGATGACAGAGAGAGAGAGTATGTGTGCACATGCACACATATGAGGCTACTTAATATAGCCTTGTTCTTAACAGCAAAATGCTGGGAACAACATAAATATTGAAAAATAAGAGATCAGTCAAAGATGACATATCAACATTATAAAATACTACATAGCCATACTATAAATAGTATGATCATTTTACTGAAAAATATTTTTGTAAAATATATATATATTCATAAAATAGACAGGATGTACATTCTTCTAAAAATTATCAATGTACTTTTATCTAGGTGGAAGAATTATGGTAACTTATTTTCTTCCCTGTGCTTTTCTATGTTTTCCAGATTTTCTACAATGCTAATGTATTGTAATTAACAGGGAAAGGTAATACAAGCTTTGTCTGTCGATGAAAGAAATTCCATTACCTAACATTTAGGCACTAGATGCACAATGCATGTGAATTCAACTTCTAAATGCACTTGCCCATTTATAATCTGCATTCACATGCCTTTCCTCCAAATTTTATATTGCAGTTGCCAACTTGAAAAACTCACAATACGTGTTTTTTATTTTCATCAGTTCCTACCACTATCTCAGTGAACTCAATACTGCAGCTAATAATGTAGTTACTTTCTGATCTTGGGTCAAGAAGTGAAATCACCACTCTGCTTGTGTAAAAGAGAGAGGGAAATACCGTGACAGCAGCAAGGAGGGCAAAATAGGGTGTTTATCCTGTAAACCTCAAATCTCCAGTTTTATCCACTGCAGGAAGTGGTGGTACTTTTGTTTCATCAACTTTTCTTTATCCCCATGAGAAGTGTGTTGTATTATCTATGTATACACAAGGATCTACAGCTTAAGAAAGCCAGGATATCAGGGCAGGAAACCGGGGCGTGTGTTTTAAGGTTTAGATCCTGTCTAACTAGATCTCGTCAGCAAGAACTGGGAAGTGGAGCTCACTACAAACATGCCAATTGTGATATGCACACTTCGAGCAGCCAGCATGCAGTGTTTCAAAAAATGTTCTGTAGCCCTGACCACATTTGGGGTGGGAATGTTTTGTACCTGGGATCTTGATGACCTCCTTAAACACCCTCTATCTCAAGAACCCTGGGCACTAACCCAGATCCATTATAAGGAGCTCTATTTCCAATCCTATATGTTGGTGGCTCCTAAACTTCTATATAGGAGAGTCTTAAGGGGCAGTAATCTGGAAGGAAGGGGGATGGGGAGGCTGGGAGCGGTGGCTTTCAAAGGTTTTTACCTCAATATACAGTAACAGGTATTATATTCCACATTTTGACCCATTACAAACATATGTGTAACATGTGGTAATACATACACACAAACATACAATTATATTACTAAAATAAAAGTTTTATGAAACAATGCATAGGCTAATACTTCGAAAAGTTCATGGAAAAATAGAATCAAAAGATAATACGAATCTTCCATGAACTTTTTAAATTACCCTGGTGCGCTAAGTGTGACACACCTTGACGTGTTCTATTCTATTACCTTGACATGTTCTAGTCTACTCCATTCTATTAAAAATTCTGCTCAAATCTCACTAAAATTATTTCCGCGGTCCATCATGATGGAAGCAGCCTGCAGTTAGAAAAGCACTGGGCAAGGGGTCTTTGGGGCCTGGATTTGTGATCATTTGGCATGTGGCCGTGGGCTGGCTCACCCCCAGACCAGTCCTTCACATCACAGGTACAAGCTCTTAGGCGAGTTCTCCAAAAAGAAGAAATGCTTAAGAAATCATGAGAGGTCGTGGGAGTGTCCACAGTCACACATTTCCACAATCGTATTTCTGGAAATCAAATCTATGGACAGGACTCGAATTTTTGAATCTTCCTCCCAGCCCCTTTCTGAGGCCCTAGCGGAGGAGGGACACCGGGAGCCGGTTACCGTAGGAGGAGCTGTTAAAGAGCTCGATGTTGAAGAAGGCGTAGTCCCCGCTGGTCATGCCGTGCCTGTGCGCCGCCAGCATGATGCTCCGGATGGTGTCGCTGCTCGCACACATGATCACCACTGCGGGAGGAACAGAGAGCAGGGTGAGACGCCCTTCACGGAGGACAGCAGCGTGCTGCGACCAGGGGCGACGTCCTGAAGGCTCTCCTCATCACTTACTAGCTACCGAGGGAAAAAGTGGTAACCTTACCTTGGGGAAACTAGCGGACACCGCCGCAGCCAAGGGACGGAAGCCAGCACCACCGAGCACGCGAGCCCAGATCACGGGCCTCCTGACATGACACGCTCAGGACCAAAAACCCCCAGGTGGGCAGCCCGCAGCTCACCAGGGGCAAGCGGCCCCACACCCAACGTGGGGGCCAGTCCATGTAGAATGATTAGCCTATGCCCCTTAAAATGGCCAATTCCATGAAAAGCAAAGACAGGCTGAGGCCACGTTTCAAATGGAAAGAGACTTAAAGGAACAAAAAACCAAATGCAACGTGTGATGCTGGATTGGATTCAGGACCCTAAAATAAATAAGTAAATAAAGCTAGTTGTGCTATAAAGGGCATGTTTGAGACAACTGGTGAAATTTGAATAAGATCTGTGAACTGGATAATAGAATTGCGTTTGCATTAAAGTTCTTGCTTTTCATAATTATACTGTGGTTATATAAGTGAGTGTCCTTGTTCTTAGGAAACACATACTTAAATGTTTAGGGGTAAAGAAACATAATCCTGTACGTATTCTCAAATAGTTTATAAAAAGATAGTATTATCAGAATGAGTATGAATATGTATACAACATATACGATACAACATATATATATACAACATATATATACGATAAATACAGATGGATAGGTAGGTAGGTAGGTGGTAGATCGATAAGAGGAGAGAAGAGGGAAAGGAAGAGATTTTGAATAATAAAACAAATGTGGCAAAAAATTAACAATTGGTGAAAATTTGAGTGAAGTCTATACATAAGTTCCTTACACTTTCTTACATCTTTTCCAAAAGTGCAAAATTATTTCAAAATATTTTAAAAGAAAATACATCAAGTAAGTCACCAAATTTGCCCAATATGAGACTGCAAAGAGTGTCAACTGCTTTTTATACTTAACAGCATGGTAAATACAAGTACATTTTTTTGAAAAAGCAAGACCATTGGTTTGAGAGAGAACACTCGTTTGGCAAATTGGAGGATGCAGTGAGTGCAACAGGCTTTCGGCTGTCTGAATTTTAAACCATTATTCTCAGGCTGTCTCAACATACATAGGAAATAGTGAACAAGATTCCACGTCCCTCCCCATGCTCTCTCAGTTTCTATCCACACTGTCTCATTTGAGAGGCTTTAAGCAACTGCAGAACATTGTTGCCTACCACACAAGAGCTACCCAGGCTCGAGTGAAGTGGGGACTTGGCCACTATCCAGTCAATTTGATCACTGTTGATGGCCCCAGTCCCCATGACCGGGCCCACTGTGTATTGCCACATACACACTGTGCGGAGGAGAGACCTGGAGAGACCTGGGTGCCATAAACCGCATTATCATGATGCATGCCAGCCTTCTAAGATGTGTATGTTCTTTGTAAAAGCATGGGTGCTGAAAGATGTAAAACAAACTTCAGTCCGTGCCAAAGCGGCCTTGGCAACCTGCATGGGTTAGGCTCTTGTTGATATTTAGTTTATTGCACACGTTAGTTCAGAGTGTTAGATCATGACTGTGACATTTCATACTACAAAAGGGCTCCATGTACGGGGTAAAAGCTCTAGAGAACAACTCTCTAAAACAATACAGAACTCCTAAAGATCCATAACTATGGGAGTAGGAGTGGTTTGTGCCTGGAAGTATAGTTATCCAAGAGTACTTCAAAAAGTTCATGGAAAAATAAAATGAAAAGATAATAAGAATATTTCCATGAACTTTTTGGAGACCCCGCCTATATTTGAGATAATCAAATACCGAGATGTCTCAGTAAGGAAGCTTTCAAAGAAACTCCTCATTATTCATTATGACTTAGACCCTTGTTTTACCTGATTCAATTCTAACCCCTTCAACAAACTAACAGCTAGGGTGTCCCACAAAATGGCCAACAAGGGGCTGAGGTTGGACAAGTTTGAAGAGTGTGGATTCCAAGACTGGGTGTCTCCAGGAGGTTCCAGGAAGCTCTTGCTGACTAGCCACCAAGCAGCCCTCATCATTTTTTGATCAACTGATCATAGTACAGGTTCTGGCTCTTAACCCCCAGACCCAGAACCTGATTCTGCCAGCCCATACAGAGTAAAGTCACTGCTTAGGGGAAGACTCCCAATAACCTAACTCAGACGTTTATAGATAATCTGAAATGCAGATTACTTAAATTTAATGAGGACCAGAGTGGTCATGAATACGTTAAGTGTTAACATGCCCTATACCTGGGTATGTTAACTGGAGAGACAAATTATAAGCAGTAAGATGCTAGTCAGGATGAAATCATAATCAGGAAGGTCAGGTGGAGGATTCAGGTGTCCAAAGGCACCAGAACGTGACAGCACCAAGCATTCATCTAAGAGACATACCTATTCCAGGGACAAACACCAGGCCATGTCTTAGGGCCAGAGCACAAGCTTCCCTAAGTCCTAGATGGGCTCTACCCAACACTGGCCTCTGGGGCACCTTTTTTTCTGCCCCATCTCCTTCTCTCTCTCCCTGCTATGGTTTGAATGTGTCCCCCAAATTCCATGTGTTGGAAACTTAATCCCCAAATTCATGTGTTGATGATATTTGGAGGTGGGGCCTTTAGGAGGTAATTAGGATTAGATATGGTCATGAGGGTGGAGCCTCCATGATGGAACTGGTGGCTTTATCAGAGGGGGAAGAGAGACCTGAGCTAGCAGGTGCTTGCCCTCTTGCCATGTGATGCCCTCCACCATGGTATGATGCAGCAAGAGGTCCTCACCAGATGCCAAGGCCATGCTCTTAGACTTCCCAACCTCTAGAACCATAAGCTAAATAAACCTCTTTTCTTTAAAAATTACCCAGTCTGTGGTATTCTGTTATAGCAACAGAAAGCAGACTAAGACAGTCCCCATCACTATCACCACTAAGCCCTTCTGATGGACACATTCTTTCTTTAAATGCTAGTACCCACTTAGACTGAGCAAGAGTGACACAGAGTGGCATTGTGTCTGTCTGAGCAGATTCAAATTATTTTATATTTTATCCATTTTGTGTTGACCATGTAGCTTAACTCTCAAAAGAAAACCTTGATTTCCAACTTCATGGGTGGAGCACTGTCTTTCTTGGATAAATCAAACCTACAATACACATTGTCACCCATTTTCAGTTCGAGTTGAAGCAAGCGCTTAATGACACAGGCAAAGCAGTCAGAGTGCAGAATCCTACCTATTTTATTATGTTCCCCATCTCTTATGGTTGTCTCATTCATACCTAATGGGACAGCAAGTATTTTTAGCAATGTGCCTTTATAGAATCTGTCAAAAGGTTTAAAATAGTTTCCATTGAAATAGTTTTCTCTTTCTATGCATGTTTCATCAGTTTACATAGTAACTAATTAAATTACATACTTATAATCATAAGCACAACTGGCATAGACAGATTTGGGGACAACTCTTGGGAAGTATATGGAGAAGTATGACAAATACGTGGCATACTCAGGAGAGTATTAGCCACCAGCACTTACCAACAATGGATAAGATTTATAGAGGAACATAGAGCATCCAATAATCCTGCAAACTGCATTAGTAGAGATCAGTTAAGACAGGCTCTGTTGCATCTAAGTACAATTAAATATATAAATATTAATTTTTCATCAAATTGTTAAACTTCTAAAAGAGGGGATGATGGTGTGATTCTAAGTTTCTGGATAGACTTTTCTTCATCCCGCTCTATTTTCTCCTCCTTGCCGATGAACTTGCAATGTTTCATGCCATCCTCCATTATCTGGTTCCCTCCACATCCTCTGTAAATGGTTTGTCACTACTGCAGCATGTTCTTGCAATCACTCTAAGAATGGCAGAAAGAAGTGTTAAGGGGTGGCTATACAAGTCAATACAGAGAACCAAAAACAATCCAGCTGGTATACCTTAGTTATCGGGGAAATCTTTTCCCCAGTCTCAGTTTTCCATTTGGAGCAACCTCTAATGTGTTAACATTCCTCCTCTCTCAATGTGCCTTTATTTACCTTTCCCCCATCCCCAACAAGAGGGAGGGAAAGGATTGAAGGGTCTGCCTGGTGAGCCTGGAAGAAAAACTGAACATGCTGTGCTTAGTCCTTTCTTCTTTCCACTTTGGGATGTGTCTGCTTGCAGAGAGCTTTATGAGCTACTTTTGTCACGTGGTGAGGGGCCTGCTCCCAGAGGAGGGACCTGTAGCTGAAAGCACTGTGATTTAGTGGATGTCCCTGCCTAATTCTGGGGGGAATTTTGGTCTTTTGGCAACAAATCTAAATCCATGTTTTCCAATCAGTTTTATCAGTAATAAAAAGGATATTGTCATAGTCTCCATCTGACTCCTGCACCCATCTTCTGTTTAATTCTATACCTAGAGGAAAAAAGGGATGGTATGCAGGAAAGCAAAGCAGGGCCATGTCCTGCAAACTGAAAAAACAGTAACAGAAATGAAAAAACAAAACTCAATACTAATTTTGGAAGTGGTCAAAGAAATACCCAGGCAAGAAAAACTAAAACAAAACAAAAAAGATAGGCAGTAAATAAGAGAAAGATAAGAAAAGCAGAGGATTAATCCAGGAGGTCTAACATCCAAATAAGAAGAAGCCTAGAAAGAGAAAACAGAGAAAATTCAGGGGATAAAATTATCAAAGAAATAATTCAAGGAATTTTCCCAGAATTAAAAGACATGAGCTTCTGGATAGAAGGGGTCTACCGAGTGCACAAGACAAAACACTGGCACCAAATCACATCATAATGAAATGTTAAAACATTGGGAGCAAAGAGAAGACTCTAATAATTTCCAGGGGGTGGGGGGAGGAAGAGAAAAGCAGATAAACAATAAGTCCAGAATCCAAACTGATTCAAGCTTCCTAAAAGCAATGTTGGAATTTAGAGGACAATGGAGCAATGCTGTTAAATTTTGAGGGACAATGATTTCCAACCTAGAATTCTCTAATTACATATAAGGGTAGTATGAGGAAATTTCCAGTCATGAAAGGTCTCAAAATTTAGCTCTCATCCATCCTTTCTCAGAAAGCTCCTGGAGGATGTGCTCCAAAACAACAGTACAACCTAGAAAGAGGAACACGTGGGGATCTTGCTCAAAAGAGAGGAGAGTCCTAGAAAGCTACTGAAGAAAGAACCCAGAGTAACAACTATGCAGCATGCCTAGAAAATAACTAAACTGCAACAGCTCAGGAGACTTAAAAGAGAGAATTAGAAAATGATTTACTTGTAAGTCTATAGGAAACTAAGCAAACAGACAAAAGCAGACTTTTTTTTTTAACCACAAGGGAAAAAATAGGGCAAGAAAGGAAATGTCAGTGTAGTGGTCTATATGTCTCACCCACAAATATCATTTAGAAGGTGGTAATAATAATAATAATACTGATACTAAATTCTGAGCTAACCAAAAATTTTGACACAGCCATGTTGGGAGGATAACTGGATAGAAAGCTTGCATGTGTAGCTAACGGGCAGTAAAGTGAAGTAAATCATATCTTCCACTGGGTTACCAAGAGATAACACCTAAAACTGAAAAAATCAAAATGAGCATGTTATTTAGAGATGCAAAGGCAAATAATTACAGGAACAGCTACAAAAGTGGAAAATGGTTGCCTCTGGAAAGTGAAAAATGGGGAGGAGAGACAGGAAACTTTTTTTCCTAGTTAGACCTGGGTAATTTTCTAACTTTAAACTATGTAGCTGTGGGCCGGCCCGGTGGTGCACTGGATAGTGCGCTGCTTGGGAAGCACGGCGGCGCTCCCGTCCGAGGGTTCGGATCCCACATACAGACCGGCTCCCAAATAATTACAGGAACAGCTACAAAAGTGGAAAATGGTTGCCTCTGGAAAGTGAAAAATGGGGAGGAGAGACAGGAAACTTTTTTTCCTAGTTAGACCTGGGTAATTTTCTAACTTTAAACTATGTAGCTGTGTAACTGACTTTGGTTAAAAAAAATCTAATTTTTTTTCAAAAAAGGTTTCTCTCTGGCTGTTTCTACATTGCATAGCAATAGATGTCATTTGCAAAATAGAGATTGCACGTTCATTTTTGTTGTTCACAAAGCTTCATCTGCCCCAAAGGCCTTCAGAATTTCTAAGATGTGGCCTACAATGCTTCTTTTTTCCCCTGCTATGTTAGTTATTTTACTCTTATCATGGGTTCTTTGCTTAAAAATTCTGCTGATCAACCACTCGGTCATTTACCCCAGACTACTTCCAAAAATAAATGACTCTTGTATTGATTAAATAGTGTTATCTCTACAGTCCTCATGCAGGCCCAGATTAATGACAGAGTAATAACTAAAAGGACAAAACTACAGTTGTTCATATAAAAACATTTGTGCGTAGAATATTTTGAGTTCTGCATCTTATAAGTTGCACAGAAAAGACAACGACTGGTTTTTATTGCTTGAAAAAATTATTTATTTCTAAACTTGTCTTTTTAAAAATAAATTTATTGTTAAGTGGGGAATATTGAAGGCAATAGTTGTATACTTGAATCTGCTTTACATAAAAGTCATTATTTTTAAAAAATAATATATGCTAGGGTGTGTCTGTTTTGGTGATATTATATGCTGGCTAAAGATATGAGAGAAAAATGTTTTTAAATTATTGACTTAGATGTCAAATCCCTACAATGAAAGAAAAATGAATATCCCTTAGTTTTTATTCCTACAGTACAGTGTATAGCCAAGTAAAATTTTAGTCATATTATTATTTGAGATGGTGGTGTTATCAGGTTTTGCCCATTAAGAGATTCAGACATTCGTGATTTGGTTTTAAAGATGAACTTAAGTGCAGAAAAAGTATTAAAATTGTTCTCTCTCTGCTTTAGTTCATGATGTTGATACGGAATTTTCAAAGTCAAGAACACTGTCAGTTACATTTTTACACTTGGGTGGGTGCAAATCAGGATCACCATATATCAGTTTGAAGAGGCCTGATTCTCACCTGACTCATTTCACAAAGGAGGAAACTCAGATGCCAAGTGGACATGCCAAATCCAGAGCATCTGCTTCTCAGCCCAGATTCTTTCCCATGGCATGGCCCCCCATTCTGGGCAAAGGTGATCATCATCATATGTATAAAATAATAACTAAAATAAAACCGCACATTAATTGAGCACTTAGTATGTGTCTGGCCCTTTTTCAGCACATCCTGTTTGTTAGCTCATTTAACCCTCCCAAAGATGTGGGTGCTCTAACTGCCCCCACTATACCTGAGAAGCCTGAGGTACAGAAGTTTGATAGCAGCCCAAGATCTGCCAACCAGTGGGTAATTGAGCCACAAACTCCACTGAAACCATATACTGAACCCCTGCTTAACATATTAACTGCTTATGTGGAAGCAACTTGACTCAGCATGTCTGTAGGAGATCCCCCGAGAGAACTTTGTTATGGAGCAACTTCCTCTCCTGAGAGTAAGGAATTGGGGGAAGAGAGAGCAGGGGAGAGAGAGCTTAGGGGAGAAACTATTTTGTTTTATATTTCCAAATATCTGCCAGGTCACTGTTGGAAATATGTTTTACAGTAAGAATATAAAATCTCAGTCTTATCACCTGTAAAATACACATCAGTGGAGCAAACTTTCACCACTAAATTCAAACTTGGAAGAAAAAAATAAAGAAGCAGAGAGACTTGGGAACATCTATGAGGCTTTTGGCGTTAAAAAATAATCATCAGCAGCAGACATCAGCCCAAGTTCTCTGAAGCTGGATGCACACACCAGACCCCAGGCCCACCAGGGCATGCCCTTCTCCCTGCTCTGTGGCCTCAGCCACCATTTGGAGGCAGAGGGGGCCCGGTGGCCGCGATCCGCCCACACCTGGACTGACAGATCCCCTCGGCCTTGTAGCTCAGGCCACGTGCGTGGGGTCACTGCCGACATTGGGACCTACAGGGCAGCGGCACCACAGATTTGTTTGCAAACGGTGGATCTTGCCCGTAGGGAGACACACCCCCATCCCCAGCCAGCCCTGGGAAGTCTCCAACTTCTAGCTCCTGGCCCTCGAAAGCAGGAGAGCTGAAGCAGCAGGTTCTGGGGGCCAAAGCAGCCCGAAGTCTGCAAGAGGCTACGGTAACCTGCGAACTGGGAGGGGGAAAGAAGTAGAGGAGTCCGCAGCCTTTGGACACATATGCCCTTTCTCATAATCAGCAAAGCCGGCGTCCCGCCTGCTTGGGTGGTAGAGACTCGGCGCAGACAGCCTGGAGTTCGAACGCTCCAAACTTGGCCATTGCATTCCCACTGTCGACACCTCCCGTCTCTTCACTCTAAAGGGTGCCTTCACTCGAGTAGAGGTGGCCAAATTGGGAAGGGGGGTGGCTGCAGCGCCACGCTCCATGGCTCATCTGCCTTCTCTCACCTGTTCCTGAGGCCCCGAGTCTCGGGTAGCGCTGTCCCCTATGGCCAGCGCACAGGTGCCCGGTCGTGCCGAGTCGTGGACGAACCCCGCGCCCGGCTCAGCCCGGTTCACTTTCGGTCTCACCCTCTTGGCACCGGAGTCGCGGGGAACTTTGCCGGGATCGCACCGTTGACACTGGAGGCGCGTGCGCGCCGCGGGGGCGCAGAGGCGGGATTCCCTGAGCGCTGTGTACCTCAACCCCGGCAGGAGGCAGGAGAGAACAGCTCGGTGCTGAGCTCTCAGCCCGCCTTCCCGCACATTCCACCCTGCAGTAACATGAGCTGCGCTGGGGGCTTCCGCGATTACGTGTCGGTGACCTGTAGCCACAGCCCCCATCCTCAGCCTTCAGCTCTTTGCCTAGTTCAGGTTTTATTCCAAACCCCCAGAGACCCGCGGAGAAAACCTGGGGGGGGCCGAGGAGAGGGGCAGGTGGAAAGGAGGTTCAGCGCCCGCGTCTGCAGAGCGCGCTCCCGCAAAGCCCAGCTCTGAGCGCTGTAGGGACTGCGACCCAAACGTGCTGGAGGAAGTGAGTGTCGCCTGAGTCCAGACACAGCGACGCATTTTTGGTGGAAACCACAGAAGCTCGTTTATAAGGGGCTGGAGGGGCCATGGAAGGAATGAGGAGAGAGATACAATGAGCCTTTAAAAGAAACCTGGGGTCTGTGGAAGGGGCAGCCAGGGAAGCCGGGAGACCAGGGCTGGCCAAGCAGCGGCGGCGGCTGCGCAGCGCCCACGACGCTCCGCACTCGGAGGGGGCGCACGTCGGGAAAGGACTGGGTCAGAGTTCTTCCGGCCTCCTCACGCTTCAGACCCTGCTTGGAGCAGGGCACGGGGACGGAGCCCCTACCCGCCAGCCCCGCGCCGGGGAAGTGGGAGCGAGAAAGAAACAACCCAGACGGCTTCACAGCACCTGTCGGACGTGGGCACGCGACAGCGGCGGGCTCAGCCCCCGGCCCCCGCCCCTCCACCTCCCCGGAGTCCTTTACGTATGCCCTCGGACCGGATGGGCGATCGTCAAAGGTGGTCGCAGCCGGACAGCGCACACCTGACCGAGTCCCCGAGCGCTCCCTCCCCGGGTCTTCGGCGCCGCAGGGGGCAGTGGGGTCCGCAGAGGAGTGCCCGAGTGTTGAGAGGGAGCCAGGGAGAGCAGCTGGGTTAGGGTCGGGGGCCTGGGACACGCTCCTGCTCACCTCGCTCAGTGGCCTGGATGTAGCGCACGATGTCGTCCAGGTCCAAGTCTTTGGTCTCGTCGAAACTGTAGGCGGACGTGTGCAAACCCTCCTCCTGGAAGACCTCGTGGACCCCCTCGAGGGTGAAGTAGCAGTTCCTCTCTAGCTTGTCGTCGCTGTAGACCAGCGCGGCGCGGCTCCAGTGGTGGTGGCGGAAAAGGGCGAGCATCATCTCGCCCATCTTGGCGTAGGCGGGCGCCACGCGCGTGAGGTGAGAGTACTCGGTGTCCTTGTGCTGGAAGCCGGCGGCCAGTGCCCCGGCCGACAGCATGGGCAGGTCCCAGTGCGACGCAAGCCGGGCCACGGGCGCCGCCGCGTACTCGCACACCGGCCCTAGAATGAGGTCGGGTTTGGCGCCGCGCGCCGCCGCCACGCGGTCCACCAGGCTGAAGAGCGCGCGGTTGCCGCAGTCTGAGTCCTCGTAGGCCACCTGGAAGCGAGTGCCCGGCGGCAGCAGCCGCTTCCCAGTCCCGTTGCCCTCCACGCTGCGCAACGCGTACTCGATGGCCGGCCGCACGCGGGCCAGTGAGAACAAGTACGAGTCATCCTGGGGCAACAACACCAGCACCTCGATCTTCTGCGGCGGCAGCGCTTCTCTCTCCCGGCGCCCGCCGCCCGGGCCCGCGCCCCG
>NW_007729367.1:140759-152162 GCF_000696425.1 Galeopterus variegatus | reverse complement strand
GCGCCCCGGCCGCCGCCGCCGCCGCCACCCGTGCCGCCAGCCAGCAGCGCCCAGCCGAGCAGGACGCACGCGGAGAAAGTGAGCGCCAGCAGGGACGGCATCGTGCCGCGAGGAAGCGCTTGCCCGCGCCGCCGACTCGCCCTCGCCCCCCAACCACCCTTCCTCCTTCCTCCCCACTCTTCTCTCCGCGGTCCCTGCGCCCCCTTGGGCGCTCTAAGAAAACAGAATACCCCCTGAGGGGAAGAGTCCTCTGCAATGTCACTCGTTTTTTGAAAAAAAAAAGAAGAAGAAGAAAAAGTTCACCGGGTGTAAACCTGTGCGTCTGTAATATACTTATATATATACTTATTATAAATACAGATATATTCGTCCTCCCTTTATACATATGCTATTTTGCTTAGAGGTGGCTTCTTATTTGGGCGTTGCTTTTGAAAGCGCATTTGTAAAAGAAAAAAAAAAAAGTTAGACTTGGCCAAGTGCTTGTCATTGACGGTGCATCTCCCTCGCGTTTAATCTCATTGATTCGCGCTGGTTTCTGGATCCATAGCCCGCGTTTAAATAGCGTGGCAGCGGCGGAGCGCGTTACCACACATGGCGCTGCGAGGCTGGCTGGTATTTCCAGCGCGGGGGAGGGGGAAGGGGAGAGGTGGGGGCTGGGCTGGGGGAGTCTCTCACTTCCATTCGTACCTCAGGGCTCCTCCCCGCGCCCCTTCCCTGCCCCCGACCCCCACGCCTCTCCGGCCCTCTGCCTGTTCCTTAAAGCAGCAACCGCCCACGTCTGCACCGGTGGGAGCCCCCACCGCGCCGCGCGCTTCTGCGATCCCCGCCTCTCCCTGGCCAAGCTCTCTCCAGCTCCGGGCTTTAAAAAAGGAAACGTGTTTGAAAGTAAAGTGCGCGCGCGCGCACACACACACACACACACACTGTGCAAGAAAATAAAAACGTGATTGGGAGAAAGCAGTGGTTCTAGAAATTGCCAGTTTTGGTGCAAAAATCCCTCTTGCTCTCACCTCGATCTCGCTCCGGCCACATTCCCTCCTGACGCGCCGACTCGGGAAGAGCACCTGACCTCCCAGGTTCTCCGGCGCAAGGTCGGGGAACAAGGATCAAGGTCCCAGTGCAGACCGCTGGTCGCGGACCTGGTCTGCCGGGCGGCCCAGGCGTTACTCGCATCCCTCTTTCCCCCGCCCCGACCAGGTCCCCTCCCTCTGGGCCAAGCGGGTTCGTGCTGGAGTCGCTACGGTACCGGTGTCGCCGTGTCGCGTGCACAGACCCTCCGCCGGCGCACTGAGAGCAGGAAAGCGAAACTTGTTGCTCCCAGAAGCGAGCGAAAGGTTTGGTTTCTGGAGATGTCACAAAGTTTGAAAAGCATCCCCAAGGCGTCCTCGGGGCTTTGTTTGCTAAAGCAGATAGCTAAGTAACGGGACTGTCTCCCCAAAAAGTTCCCCAGAGGGTCCCCTAGGTACGGACACATTCTCCCCTCCAACCCGAGAGCTCGGGGATCCAACTGCTGCTTCTCCGGAGCGCGCATGGCACCATGCTCGGGGCTCTGAGATGCCGACAGAGGTCCTGCCTCGGAGACCTCGTCCTGCCACTGGTCACAGCCACGACAGCAGTGGAGACAGGATGGAAACCGCTGTGGAGAAATCGGTGGCCTGAGGAGCATCGCCAGAGTCCGCCGCGTAGCTGGGCAGGTCGGAAGAGAACTGGAAACACACCGAAGTGACTTGCATGTGAACGTGCTACCTCGGACGGGAGAATTCAGACACTTAAGTCCCGCAAATTAAAATAAATTGAAAATGTATTGAATGCCTTTCATTTCACTGTGCGTCCGTGTCCACGAATTTCCATTAGTCTGAGACCAACGCCCTCTTTCGGCAGAAAGTTGCACCCGACTCTTAACCCCGGAGCCACCGCCCCAGGCGCTGCCTCTTTTTGCTCCAAGGCCATAAAGCGCTCGCTCTCATTCGTGACCGTGAAAAGGTTAATTGGGGCTTCCGGGGCTGCGGCAACTGCAGGCATCAGCGCTCGCCGCCGTTAACACTTGTCTCTTTATCGCTCTTTCTGACACCGCAAACGTAATTGTGGGTAACGTTTCGTCCTCTGAGTCATTTACATTTCAGATTATGCACAGTGATGCCTAAAATCTTCAGTGTAAGTAGGAGCTTCTAACTCCTGCGAGAACTTTCATTTATTTAATTAGAGCTGCTAACCAGTAGCAAACGAGGCATCTATATAAAATTTAATTCCACCACCAAGATAATCCACACACACTGGAAACAGATTCAGCGTTTCACAGTAATTAAATCCTTCCTGAAATCCTTGGAGGGAGACAGGCGTTTATGAGATCATAGATTAAAAACAACAACGACAGAACAACAGTTAAATCCCGACTTCCAAGGGTCTTAATGGATTTCAAAACTGGTTGCCAGGAGACGTGAAGGAACAGGGGTTTCCCGTTACTGTGTCTGGGGAACACCGACCGGTGACGACGTGATTCTGCAGTGTGTGATGTGTGCTTATTCGCAGAGTCTGGGGTTTCAGTGGCACCGGCGCTGCCAGCCTCGCCCGTGGGTCAACAGCAGGGCAGAGCGATCGCGTTAGGCGAGCACCCGTAGCCTGTCTGTGGCCTTTGGAAAGGAGCTCTCAACTTTCAACTTGTCACTAAAGAGCACAGACGAGACGACGCTGTGGAAGGGAAAAGCTCCAAGGTAACAGAAAAAAACGAGAAAAGCCAGTGTGACTGCTCTTGCTGTTGCTCAAAACACCACTTAAAAATTCCAGTGAGCAGAAATTAGGGTTTTAAAGAAAGCTTTTCAAATGAAAACAGGCACAAGATTATAGGAAGACCCACCAAGTAATGTAAGTGCATGGATATTAATGTTATGGGTTCGTTTACTCTCCATCAAATTAGATTTTTCACAACCAGCTGAAAGTTTGTGTAAATATCATGGAGTCCTACAATCTTAGGGCCAGAAAAGACTTAAGAAGTCACCCAGATTAACACCTTCACACTCTAGATAAAGAATTGAGGTACAAAGAATATAAATGACATATTTAAATACCTCTTCATCCCTTGAGAATATTTTTAAATGAGATTGGATTAGAAACAAACCATGTACTACCTATTATATCATTTAAAAAAAGGTTGGGTACAAGGCTAATTTCCACTTTAAGTAATAGCATTCTTTATATCAAAATTTAACTTCATATATAGCTAAGTTTTGAGACTACTACAGCACAGAGAAGCTGAGAATAACATAATTATAATAACATAACAGCATCTACTATAATAGAATTTTTGCAGCACTTTAATTATAAAAATGATCAAACAAGAAAGAAGAAAAAGGGGAGAAAACAGAAATAACTCATCCCTTGAACTCAATTTTTAAACATTTTTCCTCTCAATTCTGAAAAACATTGACATGCGGGGGGGGGGAGAAGCACTTTAACATTCAAAAGAATGCTAACCTTTTTACTGGGTGCATCCTTTCTGGCTATAATTGTTGAACGAAAACAAAGGAAAAATATGTGGAAATGTTGCAAAATAAAATAAAACTAGCCAATTTTAAAAAAAGACAATTTTAGCCCTAAAAGTGATATTACAGACACTAATACACTTTTTGTAGGATTAGAAATGTTTTCATCTATATTCATGAATCATATTTTTTTAATTTAAACTATTAAAAGATGATGGCAGGTTTTCTATAAAGTATTCAACTGTTTGTTTTACAGCATGAAACTCGTGTCTGTATGTTATTCCTCTACTACAGAGAAACTTACAAGTGATTCTTTGAAATGTATTAGAAATGCTATCAGAAGGAAGTTTTCTCCACCAATTGTAACAATCTCTATAAACCTTCTCCCTCAGAATCCTGGGTGCAACCTCTAAAGTAAGAGCTCATCCAAATTTTCAATCTCCTCTCCCCTGTTTGGGTCAAACCTGAGATCACATTAGAAAATACCCCTGTGAAGCCTGTAGCCCACAAGAAAATAATCTTCTGGGGACACAATTGTTGAAAACACACTTCCCCCTAGAGGCAGAAGAGATGAAAGAACATCACACATAATTTAAGAACATTTCTGTAATTTAATGAGTGTTCAGATTTCGTTTTTAATGTATAGTTGATGTTTTAGAGGGAACCATTCAAGAAGTGGGAGAAAAATCAGTGGACGCCAAAAAATTAAATTAAAACTTTGCCTCTAGGTTTTAGCTTTCCTTAGCAGGGACTCTATTCATTGACCCCTTTTCTTTTCATAAAAATCTACTATGTTTTCTTTTTCTTTTTCTTTTCTTTTCTTTTCTTTTCTTTTCTTTCTTTTTTTTTTTTTTTTTTTTTTTTTTTTTTTTTTTTTTTTTTTTTTTTTTTTTTTTTGCCAGCACTACAAATAATAGAAATTACATTTTTTTTCTATTTAAATTTATGATTCAATTTCATCAGAGACTGTAGTTAAATGTGGCCTTGAAGGGTTCTTTTGAAAATAGAGTTGTTTCTATATTACTATCCTTTTAGGTTTCTGTCAATTGCAAATTTTTTTCACTTCTTTGAAGATGTCCTAAGACAAAGTGACATTGGAAAAACTTCCAAAAAATGTATAGGTGGTCTGTGATTTAACCTGGATACTGGCCTGAGATTTGTAAACCACATGAAGAATTTTCATATTGTTGATTTAAAGACCAGTTATTTTATGTAGATTATTACATTCGCAAAAATAAGTGTATGTGCCTCAACTTCATGCATACCAATACTGACTATATTTAACTGGCTTCTTTAATTGCCCACTGCATTCTTCCAAAAGGGATTAAGAAGGCACGTAAACATATAAAATGGAATTTTGGAAAACTTTCCTCAGGGCAACATTCACAGCCGTTGGGTCTTACTTTCTTCCTTAATCCTAACGTCCCCAAGTCTCAGAAACATTCCCTTCTCCCACCTGAGTTTTTATAACATTCCTCAGGTTCATGATCACACTAAATTTTATTTCCATTTACAGGGAGGCATGTTTGGGTTTGGACCCAATCTCCAGGGTAATACTGTGGAAAGAGCATTAAGAAACCTCACAAACATGCCCAAAGGTTATCACGTGATTTATTTGACCTCAGTTTCTACACTTTCATTCATTTTTTCACTTCTAAAATGGAGTTATTGTCCTGATATTGTAGAAGCAAGGTTGGATGCACAGTGCTTAGTACACAATAGGAACTTAATAAATGGCAGCTCTTATGACGTTCCCTTCAATGCCTGGTAAAAAGTATTATACCAAGTAAGAGTTCAATATATGCTTATGAAATGAATGAAAGAATTCAAAACTCTAAACAATATGGTTTATGTGCAACTTGTTTGTAATTATCTACTGCCTGATTACAACAGACCTTATGGTATAATATTTGTTAACAGTGGCTTCCCTGGGGGAAGCATTTTGGCAATCACTTGTGTATTGGTCTTGGATTCCCAACCTCAGATATTTCCTGGTAAGCTTGAGACAAGAGTTTGTTCAATATTTTCTACTACATAATGGGGCAAAGAGAGAAGGAGCTTATGTTTGCCACCCCACAGCTGCCCTTAACATCTATCAGGATTCTCTAGCAACACAGGCTGCCTCCAGCCACAGAGAACTAAAGGGAATGAGGCAAGACAGGGATCAATCAGGGAGAAATAAAAAGAAGGGGGAAAATAGAAGTGGCTGTGCAAGGGGCAGGACTTTGAGGATGGGGGAGCAGGAAGCAGATTGTACAAAAGGAGGGTTGTGCTGGGAGAAATATATTTAATTTCTAGATCATGGATGTTATAAATAATGAGAGAAGAGTAAAATATATCTTTATGTATTAAATACCCAGGCAATAAAAATGTTGGGTCCAGGGCTGAAAGCCCTTGTTCAACTCAACAAACCTTCTTAAACATGTATAGTGTGTCAAGGACTGTGGCGTTCTATAGCTTGAACTCATTGTATCATTTATTTATTTCTTTTGTTTGCGGTACAATTTGACCCAAGTTATATTTAAATCTATGTAATAACCAATCATTTTATAACAATCAAATATGCTATATTCAAGAGCAACATTATCAGGACAAAAATATACCAAATATCAAAAACACCTTATAAAAATCATTTTTGTGGTTTTATTATACATCATAATATTGAACATCTTAGAATCTGAATTAATCAGCATTAAACCATTAAAATATAAACTCTTCAAGGGCTGGGATTTTTTTCTTTAATCCTGCATTTCCTCCTTCAAAAACAATGTGTAGACACTTAAAACTTTATTTTACCAATGATAAATCCAAAGAGTGTAAAGATGACTATGAAACAGCGTTTAGAAGAGAAATAATGAAGCATTAAAAGGAAAAGATAAATAATTAAAAGAGAAATTACCTCATATATATGTTTATATTATACTTCTGAAATCACCATTTTCAGAACATTCAGATAGGATCATGCTGGATTTCTAATTATAAAAACAATAAAGAGGCCAAAGATCCTAAATACCAACTTTAAGAGGTCTTAGCATATTTATTTACCAGCACTTAATCACTCATACTTAACTCTTGATTATTTCCTTGCTAATGAGAAAAATGTGGCATCCTAAAAAAAATTTTTTAAAAATCAGTGCATTATCTTTTATCATACTATGAACAGAAATTAAAGGTGATAATGTTACTACCATGTGCAATGGTGTGAGATGCAGTTTTTTATTTCTTTCCAACAAGTACATTCCACTTGGTATTAAACCTTAGATAGCTGATGCATGAGACTAAAATAGAAAAGAACATCATGAGGAAAACATCAGGAAAATTCTTGACGTTTGCCCTCTCATGTTTTTGGTAATCATGCTGACATCAAATTTTGCCTTCACAATAATGGAGAAAATTGTTTCATCATGTTACCAGCAACAGGTTCAGCTGCCCTCTTGCACTAAACAAATGACACAAAAGTCCAAAAGTGGGTGCAAGGAGTGGAAGCTTTACTCAGATAACCAGCATCTCGGAGATGACCAGGCTAGAATCATCCCGCCTTCTGATGCCTGTTCTGGGGCTTACAAAAAGGAAGAGGTGGGAAGTGACACAAAAGTCCAAAAGTGGGTGCAAGGAGTGGAAGCTTTACTCAGATAACCAGCATCTCAGAGATGACCAGGCTAGAATCATCCCGCCTTCTGATGCCTATTCTGGGGCTTACAAAAAGGAAGAGGTGGGAAGGTGTAGTGGATTGAATTATGTCCCCCCAAAACTCATTGAAGCTTGAATTGTGTCTCCCAAGTTTTATGTATTGGAAACATAGCCCACATTGAGACTGTTAAGAGGGTGGGAAATCCTGTTACAGTAATTGAAAGGTGGATCCTTGAAGAGGTGATTGGATTGTAGGACCATGCCTAGTGAATGGATTAATAATGCTGATCAAGGGCCAGCTCATGGCTCACTCAGGAAGAGTGCAGTGCTGATAACACCAAGGCCCCGGGTTCGGATCCCATATAGGGATGGCTGGTCAGCTCACTGGGTGAGCGTGATGCTGACAACACCAAGTCAAGGGTAAAGTCCCCTTACCGGTCATCTTTAAAAAAAAAATAATAATAATAATAATAATAATAATAATAATAATGCTGATCAAGGGCTTGGTTCTGAGGGCTTTTTTTTGTTTGTTTTGTGACCGGTAAGGGGATCGCAACCCTTTGGCTTGGTGTCGCCCGCACCGCGCTCAGCCAGTGAGCACACAGGCCATCCCTATATAGGATCCGAACCTGTGGTCTCGGCGCTCCCAGCACCACCGCTCTGCCAGCACCGCACTCTCCCGAGTGAGCCACGGGTTCGGCCCCTGAGGGCTTTAAAAAAGAGTGAGAGTCTGTCTTTCTCTCTCTTTGCTCTCTCTGCTTCCACCATCTTGCAGTGTGAGACCCCTGGGTAAATGTCAGCACCACCAGATGGACTTTGGACTTCTCAACCTCAGAAACTGTAACCAGTAAATTTCATTTTCTTTATAAATCATCCAGTTCCAAGTATTTTGTTACAAGCAACAAAAACGGACTAGTATAGAAGGTGAGGTAAGGGTTTCGTCCTGCAGGCAAAGGGGGAGGCTGGTCACGGGATCAGCAGAGGGTCTGAGTCAGATGTCAGGGTCCCATGATAGCCTGGGTGCTTTACCGTCATGGAGTGTGCAAATGGTGGGGAAAGGGTCAGCTTCAAACCCTTGATGTTATCTCGAGGCCAGTGTCCTTATCTCCTAGAGAGAGCCAAAGACCATAAGCTCAATCAAGCATCACTGGAATGTAAAAATACCTGACTCGTATCTCTAACTAATGTGGATGCAATTTTCCTGTAAGTGAGAAGGTGAATTAATAATCAGCCAGGGTGCTTTGCCTTCCTCTTGGAATTCCTTTGTTTAAGGTTAATCAGGAAAGGTAAGGAAAACAAGAAAATTTAATTTCAATCTTTAATTTTAGATGTGCAACATCTAGAGTAAATCAAGATAAGAATGTGTAATGGGAGATAAACAGAAATAAACTTCTCAGAAGGATCCTTTTGGGGCACGATTTCATCCCCAGGCAGTTTCAGCCTTATGGTCAGTTTCTCAATTCTTCTGCTAACCTCAAGGAATTGATGATTATCAGTTCCTTGGCTTGGAATGACAATGACTTACTTGAAAAAAAGGGGAATTGTGAGTCCAGCAAGTCACTGGTTGTAATAGTATTGTTCCTAAGTTAATGGCTTACTGAAATTTTCTGCTTGGTCTTAGTTACCCCCAGAGGGGTTCTCTAAGGTCCCTTTCAATCAAGCTGACATTGCTGCTGTTCAATTGTTGGTAACTCCTTTGACACTAAATGTTCTTCACTTTTCATCCATGCATTAGTCTGTTTTTGTTGCTTATAACAAAGTACACTGAACTGGGTGATTTATAAAGAAAATGAAATTTATTGCTTACAGTTTCTGAGGCTGAGAAGTCCAAAGTCCATCTGGTGGGGGCGACAGTGACCCAGCAGTCTCACACTGCAAGATGGTGGAAGCAGAGAGAGAGACACAGATTCTCTTCTTCTCTTAAAGCCATCAGAACTACGCCCTTGACCACCTTTTTTTAAATTTTAACTTCTCAATATACATTGTAATTGATTTTCATAACCCTTTACCCATTCCTCTTCTCCCTCCCCTCCCCCCACTACATCATATCTGTTCACTTGTCTTAACAAGTTCAAAGAATTGTTGTGAATGTTGTGTCTTCTTCCTTCCCCACCCTTTATTTGTTTGTGTGTTTATTTATTTATTTACTTTTAGCTCTCACAAATAAGTGAGAACATGTGGTATTTCTCTTTCTGTGCCTGACTTGTTTCACTTAATATAATTTTCTCTGTCCATCCATGTTGTTGCAAATGGCAGTATTTCATTCTTTTTTATAGCAGAGTAGAATTCCATTGTGTAGATATACCATATTTCCCATATCCACTCAACCGATGATGGACACGTGGGCTGGTTTCAACACTTGGCTACTGTAAATAGTGCTTTAGTAAACACTGGAGTACGGGTATCCCTTTGGCATGATGATTTCCATTCCTCTGGGTATATTCTCAGCACTGGGATAGCTGGGTCATATGGTAGATCAATCTGTAATTGTTTGAGGATGCTCCATACCATTTTCCATAAAGGCTGCACCAATTTGCAGCCCCACCAACAGTGGATGAGAGTTCCTTTTTCTCCCTAACCTTGCCAGCATTTATCATTCTTAGTCTTTTGGATATTAGCCATCCTAACTGGAGTGAAATGGTATCTCAGTGTGGTTTTGATTTGCATTTCCCAAATGCTGCGTGATGTTGAATATTTTTTCATGTGTTAGTTGGCCATTCATATATTTTTCTTTGAGAAATGCATATTCAGCTCCTTTGGCCATTTTTTTTAATAGGTTATATGTTTTTTTGCTGTAAAGTTGTTTGAGTTCCTTGTATATTCTGGATATTAATCCTTTGTCAGATGTATATTTTGCAAATATTTTCTCCCACTCTGTTGGTTATCTTTTCACTCTATTGATTGTTTCTTTTGCTGTGCATAAGCTTCTTAGTTTGACATAATCCCATTTATTTATTTTTCCTTTGGTTGCCTGTGTTTTTGGGGTCGTATTCATGAAGTCTGTGCCCAGTCCTACTTCCTGGAGTGTTTCCCCTATGTTTTCTTTAAGGAGTTTATTGTTTCAGGACGTATATTTAATTCTTCAATCCATTTGAGTTGATTTTGCTATATGGTGAGAGGTATGGGTCTAGTTTCATTCTCCTACATATGAATATCCAGTTTTCCCAGCACCATTTGCTGAAGAGGCAGTCTCTTCCCCAGTGTGTAGACTTGGTGCCCTTGTCAAAGATCAGATGGCTGTAGATGTATGGGTTAATTTCTAGGTTCTCTATTCTATTCCATTGATCTGTGTGTCTGTTTTTATGCCATTACCATGCTGTTTTAGTTATTACAGCTCTGTAATATAGTTTAAAGTCAGGTAGTGTTATGCCTCCAGGTTTAACTTTTTTGCTCAGGATTGCTTTGGCTATGTGTGGTCTTTTGTTATTCCATATAAATGTCTGGATAGTTTTTTCCATTTCTGAGAAAAAATGTTATTGGAATTTTGATGGGGATTGCATTGAATCTATAGATCACTTTGGGTAATATGGACATTTTCACAATGTTAATTCTTCTGATCCAAGAGCATGGGTAATCTTTCCATTTCCTTGTGTCCTCTTTAATTTCTTTCAACAGTGGTTTTTAGTTCTCTTCATAGAGATCTTTCACATCCTTGGTTAACTTTAATTCTAAGTTTTTTTTGTTTTTTTTTTTGGTGGCTATTGTAAATGGGCTAGCTTTCTTGATATCTTTTTCTGCATGTTCACTATTGGAGTATAGAAATGCTACTGATTTTTGTGTTGATTTTGTATCCTGCAACTTTGCCGAATTCAACTCTTGAGGTTTTTTTTTTTGTTTTTTTTTTTTTAGAGGCTCTAGGCTGTTCAAATGTAGGATCACATCATTCTCAAACAGGGACAGTTTGACTTCATCTTTTCCGATGTAGATGCCTTTTATTTCCCTCTCCTCTCTGATTGCTCTGGCTAGTACTTCCAACACTATGTTGAATAGGTGTGGTGAGAGTGGGCATCCTTGTCTAGTTCCTGTTCTTAAGAGAAAGGCTTTCAGCTTTTCCCCATTCAGGATGATATTGGCAGTGGGCTTATCATATACGGCTTTAAGTATGTTGAGATACTTTCCATCTACACATAACTTGTAGAGAGTCTTTATCATGAATGAATGTTGAATTTTGTCAAATGCTTTTCAGCATCTACTGAGATAATCATATGGTTTTTGTCTTTGCTTTTATTAATATGGTGTATCATATTTATTGATTTGCATGTGTTGAACCCACCTTGCATCCCTGGGATGAATC